>NC_141138.1:113351722-113598832 GCF_053477565.2 Lygodium microphyllum
GAGGTTGTCTGCTACCCCTACTCTGAAAACAAATGATTTGATATGAATGATTGATTACTTGTTGATAATTGGAGTATTGCCTTGAAAAGTGTCCTTCAATGCTTGATAATAGTACTTATACTAAGCAGTTGATGACTACAACACAGTCATGCATCCCAGGCAATCGGTGAACAAGGATGAGATTGTGTGCATTTGAGAAGATGGACCTAGTTGTGTGAGGGAGAATGGACAATGAGATTGTGTGAATATGAGAAGTTGGGACCTAATCGTGCACGCGAGAATGGACATTTCTTGAATCATGGAGGAACATTGAGCTCCCATTTAAGAAAACAACTAATTTTATTTGCATTTTTTTTCTCTTACATTGCCCAAGGTTTAATGACCTTTTACATGTGTCTTATTACCTATGCCCAATGGGCATCCTAAGTACCCAATCCCTTGCTCCAATTCTGCTACTTGGAAGTCTGGCTCCCTTAGCAACTTTGCTAACTCATTCAATCCTAGGAAGATAAGCTTGCTCATCAATTTATAAAATTAATTGGTCGAAGCACCAGCCCCATAAGATACCATTTCCCTTGAACTAAAATTTGGCAACTTTACCTTTATGTTTTTGCAAATCTTCTATTCACTAATATGAGACCAGTTTTATGCCGTGTAACATATGCAAATTCACTGAGTCCAAATTAGTAATATAGGGAGAATTTTTCATTATTCCTCTACTCTCATTGTATTTCTTTTAAGCCTAAAATTATCATGCAATAACAAACATTATAACATATCTACCGGTAGAATCTATTGCTACCTCTGCATAGTATGCCCCCAATACGATTTTTCCAAAGATGAACCTCAATTAGATGACTTTAGACTTGACTACTTAAAGTACTACTCGCCCCTACCAATGCCCATTGACCTTTGAGTTCATGCTTCTATACTACACATCAATAGCATTTTCTAACATTTCTATATTGCACATCATAAAATGTAGGTTTGCTTGGTGAGAACTAATAGATACTTGGGTTGCACATATAGCCTATCTTGTAATCATCAACAGTGCACCATCTCTTCTTCTTGCTTTCATTACACCTATAAGGCCATGGGAGAAAGAGAGTCATTGTGATTGGGATGCACATTTGTAGATGGATACATTTAAATTGGAAATTTTGCAAATTCATCTCAAGATTTTGAATTTGCAAACCTCAAAGAATCCATCAAGATATATTTTGGACATGCCTTGCAATATTCAAGAAGAATAAAACGTTAAATCAAATCGAGTCAAATTGATATAATCCCTTGATCAGTTAAAATGGGATGATTTCAAAAGAGGTTTAGTACCCCTTACTGAAGATTAAGATACAGTACCTAAAATCCGCCTTCTCCTTGTAAAATTGGAACTTGAACAGAAAATAGAGGAGAATCTATTGGTAGAATGCATGTCAAGAGATAGAGACCATTTGTTCTTGCCATACAAAGGATACCTATATTCCCTATATGCTCTTTTATACCTGGTATCAGCACATGTTTCTCATATTTTAGACATTCCAAGCTCCATTTGCATGGAGCTTATAAATATTTGTTGACTATGAAGCATGAAGTATAAGAGCCAGTGTGCTAGCCTGCCACCCACTTGGCCTATGCTCGAGGAGAACACCTAGGCTATCTGAAACCTAATTGCCCTTCCACATGCACCAAGGGGTCGCATGACAATCAAGATCACAATGCAATTGGCCATACCATCAAGCACCCATATGATTGTCACTTTCCTCAAAACTATAAGAGGTAATTACACTCTTCCACTTTAACTAAGAGTAGTTGCACATAAATGACATTTGGCCCCCCTCCAATAAATTAACTAACCTACTTCCTAACTCACACGAAGGAACACCTACTCACTATGACCTTCCAAACTAATTGGCAATAGTTAAGTGAGTTAGCAACAATGTAATATTATAAGATGAGACCCAAACTCCTTGCACTATGGTTCAATACATTTTTAATATTTGCATGGTGCAAAGAGATGAGAAAGAAATCCAACAAAGGACCAATATCAATGATTGCTATATAGAGACATTATTGATGTACATGTCATATGAGAAATATGACATTGAATAAGATATTTCTACTCCCATTTCCTAGTCATCAAACTCAAGTGGCTCTTACACTATCCGGCATGGCTTGATATAAGGTAGTTGCAATACTTATTGGGTCCTATCTCCATGGCTCTATATAAGGTAGGTGCAAGAAATGTTGGCTCCCATCTCTTAGGTCATACAATTGTCATCTCAAGGCTCCTTTTCACATGCACATCATTGCTATGATTTAACATTATATTAACAATGCATGTATTAATAAATGTTGAGGTGATCCTTGCTTGATAGGATCATGCCTTCTTCCTCAAACAACTTTCTTCCTACTAAAAAGTCTACAACAATAGGCATAATTACTAAGAGACATTGTTTGTATGCATGATCAATTTTGGCAAAGAGAAATTGTTTAAAGTTACTAATAGTGTACTTACTAATACAAATGATGTACCACACGTCCATTATAGTTGTGTGATCTCCTAGTGCTTAAACAATTTTGGAGCTTGGTCGAGCTAAATGGGTTCTCATCTCGTCTTGTGAGCTCTACTACCTCTAGGTATAAATAAATGAGTTCTTATCTCATCTTATGATATTTTCCTAAATTAGAAGGTTCATCTTTATTGTTAGAATATTAAGTAATCAAATGATTTTTTCAACCTCTTGTGATAGACCTTGCAAGGATGTTATTCGAACCTCCTATCTTGTAAAGCTAAAATTGTTGGTCAATCTAAGTGCCATTGTGATAGTTTTGTGCCATTTCTCTAAATGATATAGTAGTTGAAGAAATATGCAAGACATGAACCTTTTATAGGAACTCAAAATAGACAAAAAAAAAAGGGCAATGTTGCATGTGCACCCTCGTTCCTTTAGATTGGTAAGTTTTCTTTTTCTATTTGCCTTAACAAAAATACACATTTTTAAAGGGCAGTCCATTACATAAATTAGTGAGTTTTCCTTTGCTTTTGTCTTCACACTTTGATGGTTCATAAAGGAAAGTCATAACATTTAATCTACTAAAATTGTGGTATGAGAAGTTCTAAGATAAGCATCGCAAAGCAAGATGGATCAAGAATGGCTTCAAATTGTATGATAGCATGGATAAATTCAAGAGAAGATTAATTTGCATAAGAAAATCCTCCTTTATTGATATTTTGCTCCACTTAAACATGAGTACTATGACAATTATTGAAGTCCAGTTGACAACAATTGACATTGATTAAAAAAATGTGTGAATATTTCATTTCTAATGTATTTTGATTATGTGTTGAGAGAGAGAGAGAGAGAGAGAGAGAGAGAGAGAGAGAGAGAGAGAGAGAGAGAGAGAGAGAGAGAGAGAGAGAGAGAGAGAGAGAGAGAGAGAGAGTGTGTGTGTGTGTGTGTGTGTGTGTGTGTGTGTGTGTGAGATTGAGGGAGTTAATTTAGTAAATCTATTACATTTGATAGCATTGAATAGGCTCACTTGTGAGGTTATCTTAAGTTTTACACAAGCATAAAAATATTCAAGTTTATGCCTTGCAGTGATCAAGATTCTCACCTAAATTTTACATTTTTCAATTCATATAAAATATCTCTCTCTTGCAATACATACCGTGTGCATATAAATGAAAGTACATGCAAATGCATGATTATCAAGATATCAAACATAAACCATGCATAAGAATCTTAAGCATGAGAATATTAATAGATGGATATGCAATAATTGAATTGACAAGTTTGTGTTTTAATAATTTTGCATGTTTCTTATGATATTGTTATAAAATCTCCATACATATTACATCACTCTACAATTCTATACATCCTCCCCTTTGCATTGCAAAACTATGTTTGGTGCAAACAATGGGTACAAGGAAAAATTATTCCATCATTGCCTCTACATGAAATAGTATGTTCTAGATGAAAAACATGCAAGAGGAGATTGAGAACATAAGCTACACTAATAACTCTCATATGCTTGACAACTGCATCATAGGTTGAGGTACAATACACTACCATAACATGCTTGCAACAACTTCTTAGCTTGGTTATATAAACGTTATTATTTACTATAACTAAAATTTTATTTGTTTGCTTTGCTATATAGACATTTATTTTACTTTTTTAGCTTTATATACATTTATCTAGTAAAATTAAAACCTAGTTTAAATCCAAAATTTCCTACATGGTAACTAGAAAATTTTCATACATTTACGAGCTAAGAGTCATTTTACTAGTTATCACTTCATTTCTATGTAGTAAAATTAAAAACCTAGTTTGAAGATGAAAATTCCTACTTACTATCTAGGAAAATTAGTTCATTTACTAGATGTTTGTATTTTTACTATCTAGTCTTGTGTCTAAAGTTCCTTGTGGCCCATGCGGCCCCCGTGAAGAGCCTCCGCGCCTGCGCCACGCTGGGGTTCCCAGCCAAAACACATCATTATGTGCATGGTAACGACGATCATGATCATGATCTGGGCACGAAGAATATTACTTGCGCGAGTTATGTTCTCCTTTACTCCGGCGATTCGGATGGCTGCATCAAGATGTGGCTACTCTCCTGCCGTTCTATCCCGAGTACTCATTCAACTGCTGATGCTGTGCTTGCAGATTCACAACCTGTGATCACGCCTCATGACCGCAACATGCATGCACTCTTGCATTCCATCCAAGGCGCCTGGCCCGGTTATCTGTTGAAAATGTCATGAATTTTAGCGCTCTGTACAAAACCTAATTTTTTAATCACGACAGCAAACGAAAATTGTTTTTGTAGCTGACCCCAAATTTTATGATTGCATCGATACAGTTATTCATATCTAATTAATATCTCCCAATTTTCAAAATATGTTTTCCATTTTCAAACAATTGAAACAAGATGCGAGAGACTACACTTGTAAGTTGTGTTCGTGTTGCATCTCACTAACTTCTCTCATTCTCCACACTGTACGCACTCGAGATTCATTCTCTACGCGAAAGCATTTGGGATTGCACTTGTGGGACCAAGGTTCAAAAATAGAGCATGTGTGGTCAGGCATACATACATCATCCAAACAAATAGGTTATGTAGACCGATACTTAAGTGCTTACAACCACTAAAATAGGTTACATCGTCCAAACAAATAGGTTATGTAGACCGATACTTAAGTGCTTACATACATCATCCAAACAAATAGGTTATGTAGACCGATACTTAAGTGCTTACAACCACTAAAATAGTAATCCAAACCATACCAACAACTCTAGTGTAATATCTATCAAACAACAAGTTTCTGGTCCCATAAGATAGATTCTTAGCTTGGCATAGATATAGCACAATGTGTGACTCTATAATCAATCTAAAATCCATACAAATTTGTAAGATAATTCTAGTTCCATCAATAACATTTTTAAGCTTCCTACAAAGATAGTGCAATTTATAATGCTATAATAGTTCCATCAATAAAATGTTTCAGCTTGTCACAAAGCTAGTACAATGTATAACACTATGTTCAGTTATTATTCTTTGCAATCTATAACATTTACTAAGGTGTGCATGAATGCAATTTACACACCATGTTTGAAATGTACTAACTAATGATTTATGCGCATTTAACATAGGAAAATGGATTACATCGATAGCTTATATAGTTAGTTTATACTTGAGGATACTATTTTCATACAAATACCTTCCTCAGTACATAGATTAGATTAACAAATTACATTGCTAATCATGACAAGGAAAACAAGATATATTGATGGTCCTAACCTAACACTTTTTATGGCATTGCAAATATATCAAGGCTATTAATAATGCTTTTTGCAATGCTAATAACAACATAGAAAAGCATCACTATTATGTTTTTGTGTTCATATGAGCATCGTGAATGTAGCGATGCAAAGCTTGGGGACAAAAACACAAAGTCAAATGCTGCAATAAAATATCCACACACACACACACACACACACACACACACGTACACACACACACACACACACACACACACACACACACACACACACACACACACACACACACACACACACACACACACACACACACACACACACACACACACACACACACACACAGAGGGAAAAGAGAGAAAGAGAGAGAGACAGAGGGAGGGAGGGAGGGAGAGAGAGAGAGAGGTGTTTGCTTCTCTCTCTGTCTCTTTGTCTCTCTCTCAACCTTAGATTAAATATGGTGTAGATCCATTTGGTAACTATGCCAATAATCCTCGTTAACTATAATGTTACACCATGTCTTTCTACTGAGAAAGGAGTGCTCTTGACCTCTTACAATGGAGTGCTTTCTTTTACCCTCTCTCTCTCTCTCTCTCTCTCTCTCTCTCTCTCTCTCTCTCTCTACCAAGAGAGGGAGGGAGAAAATCAGGGGGAAGAGATGGAAAGAGAGGAAGAGAGGGAGGGAGGGAGGGAGGGAGGGAGGGAGGGAGGGAGGGAGGGAGGGAGAAGGTAAGAGAGAAAAAGATAGAGAGAGACACGAAGGTAGGGAGACAAAGAGATGAAAAGAGAGGGAGGGAGATTAAGAATGAGAGAAAGATAGATGAAGGGGGAGATTTTTGTATGTTGTTGTGAAGCCTAGAGAAACCTTTATATTTCTCTAGCCTATGCATAGTCTAAGCATAAGCGAGGCTATTACTCTTACACATTTCTTAAGGCCTATGTCTACTTTAACCTACGTCTGGCCTATATCTTCTTTACACATAAGATAGATTTAAATCAATTAAAACTAATTTGGATTCTAGCTTAACCTAGCCTATGTCTAGCTTATGTCTACTTTAGGCATAAGCATAGCTAAGCAAAGATTTCCCTAATTACACATATCGTAAGCCTAACTACACTTAGTATCACTTGATTGTAGCCTTGTATGTCTTTGCCTAGCATAAGCTTTAGCCTTAGTTCACTTTGTATATACCTATTGTAAGCATAGCCTACATGTACTCTCACTTGATCCTAGCCTAAGCCTTCACCTAGCATATGCTTAGTCAACTTAGCATAAGCTTAATCTCAGCTTTTATCTTTTTTCATAAATTGAAAAAATAACAGTAAAGTTTTATGTTCATAATTATCAACTACTTTATGATTTCTATATTAAATCTCAAACTTTCAAAAAATATTTAATTGTAATTTTTATATATCCAAACAAAATTGTCATATTAAATTATAATTCTAAAAAAACACCATATTAGAGAATTTGAGAATTTTCCAAGTCCAATTTCAAATAAGTAATAAATATTTTATCACATGGCTAAATCTTGATCCATATTTGAAAGTGGGATTCAGGAAGGTAGCTTAGTTAGTATTTAAGGTAGGCTCCACCTTTAAGCAAGACAACAAGATTTGACCAGGTGGCCAATAATAAAGGTATTGGGGGTTCCCAAAGTACATGAAAATTCTCAAATTTTCTAATATAGTGTTAGAAGAAGTTGATATTGACTTTTCTAATATTATTATAAACTAGTTTATCATTTTTAAATTAAATATTAATTTTATTTAAAATTTTAATTTTACTTTTTATGATTACATTTTGAGAACCTGCTATCACTCATATCTTCTAAAAACCTCATGCAAAAAGCTAGCAAGAGAGCAGCCCTTAACATTAGGCGCGGGTGATTGCACAACTATCTATCCCTACATTGATATCAAAATAGAGAGTTGGTAGGCACTGCTCTCGGGCTACTAGTTTTTGTTTTAGTAGAATTCACAAGAGGCAGAGGTAATTACAAGTGGTAAGGAAAGCAAGGTCGAGGCATGCCCGTGAACTCATCCAAAAAGTGGGTAATGGAAGGTTGAAGGTCTTGTTCAGACAAGTGGGAGCATTGACATTTTCGATCAGCGGGAAGTCATACATAGCATGCACACCATGGCACCTTGGGTAAGCCATGTAGGTGGGGTCATCCCTTTCATATGGTAGTGTGTTGCAAAAAGCCATCCATGCCTCAACATTAGTGTCTTAAATTCTTCAACACCATTTAGGTTGGGCTTCATAACCTTTGACCTTTCTTGGCTTTTCCATGACCTTATCCTCCCAATACCTTGTAGGCTCTCTTCTCCATAATCTGGGCTTTCTTGCCCTCTTGTGCAGCCACCATTTTTCAAGTCTCTTTTTGCGACCTGGATGGCTTCTTCTCTAGAGGGGGTAGCACTCAATATCCAAGGGAGAAGGGTAGAAGATTTCAAATTCAAATGGTGTGCACTTATTCTCCCACTACTACCAATGGTTTAATTCTAGTGCCCAATGGATAGGCAATTGTTCCTTGAGTTGCTACATCTTGACATTGGTTATGTCTTGTGGTCAGGCGGTCGGGCATTAAACTTTCTCCTTGTGAAGTCAACCAACTCTTTGCATTTTCTTTTGGCCTCCATGATTCTTTTGGCAATGTTAGGATATTCTTCTTCTTGTCCTTCTACTTCCGTGGTTGGGGGTGGAGGAGGACTCTATTCACTACGCGGTGCCTATGTGTTAGCGGAGGTGTTAGCATGTTGCTCAAAATCGGGCCCTTCGTCCCTTGGTGATTCTACATAGGCTGTCATGGTCGGTGGCTCTCAATGCTCTTGTTTTTTAATTTTAAGCTACTCTACCTCCTCTATAGAGAGTCTCACTTGTAGCAAAAGTTGCCTTCATTGCACCAGGCTGCGTGGTATAGTGTTGGTCCATGGGGTGTGCTCTTGGAGCCCATATTGTATGTCTCTCCTTGAGACCTCCATCTTCCTCATTAGCCCTTCCACATGATCATCATCCTCTACCTAAGTTACATTAAGTATTGTATTAAGGAAGGCATGTTGTTGGACCTCTAGCCCTGCCTTCATTGCTTCAACCCTTGCTTCTGCCATGATTCTCTTGCTTTTTACTAGGGCAAGTTTTTCAGCCAGGTCCCTAACTCTTCTAAGGTTTCTCTCTTCCCAAGTCTCATCCTTCTCCTCCATCTTGTCTTGAGTCAGTTGCCACAGCTCTCGTGACAATATTGTCACCATCTCTTTTTGCTCTTTCCATATTATGAGCATGTTTTCCTTGTCATGTTGTGGCGATTCAACTCTTATTCTAGTGATTCCTACTCTTAGAGGGTCCTGAGGAGTGGGGTCTCCACCTCCAGCAACTTTTTAGTTGATTTCGTGTCCTTCTAGGCCATAACCTCTTGTAGTTCCTTTAGTAGTTGTTTCTTTTGCCTCCTCTCCTTTTGGAATTTTGCATGGGCTTGTGTCTTTCCCCTCTTCAGCTCCTTGGTGAGCTCCTCTCCTAGGTTCTTTAATTGTTTGAATTGCTCCTCCATATCCTTTTGCCCTTGTATGAGGCTTGAGAAGTTCGTTTCTAGGCCCATTTTTCCCTCTATCTTTTTCATTTGTGGCTCTTTTGCACTTTTTTCTTCCTTTTTCTCCACCATTTTTTTCATTGCTTCTAATTGCTCTTTTAGAGCGTTCACCTGCCTCTAATAGATGGTTATCAATTTTGTCTTCTCTAGTTAGTAGGTAGTAAACGTGTCCTTTTCCTCTTCCAATTCCACCATGGCAGCCTTTCTATCTTCCTTCATCTTTTTAAGTTGGCTTAGGAGCTTCTACACGTACTTGTCGTAGTTGGTCGCTTTTGTCGGCGTGGCCAAGGGCATAGACATTGTGGATGCTTCAACCTTGGACTTCTTTGGGTCCTTTCTAGATTCTGCATCCACCATGGTAGTAGGTCTCTTTGTCCCTATTATTGGAGCTCCATTTCTAGGCACTGGGTCGAGCTGCTTCATCGAGTTTAGCAAGTACTGCACCCACAACACCATGTTGCATTGGTCCACTCCCCCTTCTGAGGTCTCTTGGGTGGTGAGACTGGCATGACAATCAAGGCTAGTTGTGGTGCATTCATGGGGGCCTCACAATGGGCCTCAGGTAAGTTACTCATGAATATATGTGTGCATCAGGTGGGTTCAAATAAAGGTATTTTTAAAATACCATTTTTATATATTTTCTATATAGAAAAGGGTGTAATGTAAAGGGATTATTTACAGATTTAATAGAAAATGGTTATGTTTTATTCAGGAAAAGTTCACAGATAAGGATATTTATAAATAGGCCTTGAACACACGTGATGTAGAGGATACACATATAGTAACTTCCTCGGGAAATGGGATCTTGAACTATTTCTTTTGCTACAGTGGTGGTTGGAGTGTGGCTCATGACATGGCTTCTCCTCATGAGCTCTTTGGGTCGAGAGGCTTGCTCTACTTAACAACCGCAAAGCTAGGGCCATTTGTTGATCTTCTTCTTTTTTCAGCCTTTCCTTGTTTTCTATTTGCTTCCTTATTCATTCCTCTTTCTCCCTTCTTGATTCCTCTTTCATCTTTTTTACTCATTCCTCTTCCTCTTCCTACTTCTTTCTCTGTTCATCTTCTAATTCTCTAGATTCCTTTTGTGCAGCTTCTACTTCCTTGTCTTCTTCCTCTTCCCTAGGAGGATGATGAACTTGATTTTTCTTTTTGTGCCTTGGCTCAATGGGACTGTGCCATCCTTCCTTTCCCCACTAATAGTTCTCCTGCTTAAGGCCTCTTATTGTTGGTGGGCTTGGGGAGCTTCTCTCCTTTCGGGTGATTGCACTGGCGATCTGTGGGCTAGAGAGTGCTTGAGGGTTTCTTCTACCACTTTCTATCTTTCCAAGTTTCAAATGGCCTTTTGGATGATGTTGGTGAGTACACCTTCAAAACCTATATTGGAGGCCTTAGCTACTGGATTTTTCCTTGATGATCTCCACTTTGGAAGCTGGAGACTCCCCACCACAACTACTGTGGCTCCTGTTGCTAGTGCTTTTGCTGACGATTCCACGGTCTTAAGAACGTAGCCATTCCTATTGATCTCAACTAGAGACTTGGCCGCGAGACTCTTGCTGAGGATTCCATGGTCTTACACATGTAGCCATTCCTATTGATCTCATCTAGAGACTTGGCCCCACGATACTCTTGAGCAGTTGCACACCAATTCTACTCATCAAGGCATTATACCTCAACTAGAGAATAGAGTATGGACTATCTTTGCTTGTAGCTTGATGTCAGGGTTAGGGATGTTGGCTAAGCTAACTCCATTATTTGTGTGCACTTAGGCCTTGTCCATCCCTAGCATATTCTAAACATTTCTTTTGAACTGCCTTTGGAGCTTGTTGACCAATCCTAGAGCTCTTTCTACCATTTCGGTGCTCAACTCCACTTCTACTCTACAAATCTCTCCTTCCTATCTCACTGTCATGGTGCCACACTTCCTGTTCACTTTGACAGTTCGCAAGAATTCTGCAGACTTGCTATAGTCAATGGCTTGGCTGACCTTCTCGATATACTTACCAAGGTTACCCTAGTTGACCATCTCTTTTACGATTTGTTCTTTCATCACCAAACTTTCTAAGTTCTGAATGCTTCTAAAGTTAAGTTGATTGAAGGCTCTTGTTTCCATTGTTATACTGTATTTGTCCTACTCTTATTCTGTGAATGGGAGTTTGCTGCATTTGTTATGCTCCGCCATCTTGGGTTCTTGTCATGATGCAACAGCTCACTATTAGTTTACTTGAAATGACTTTTTGTGAAACGATGAGGAGGTTATGAATATATGCTATGGAAAGATGTACTCAAGTACATTATGAAAATTTTTGCTTCAATCAGTCCACATAGTTCCACCCAACATTTCATGAAAATTTTTCTTCAGTACAAATTGACTTTTATTAGTCATTTTTTATTTTTTTAAGTCTGGTTTAAGGTTCAAGTCGTGTCTTCTTTTCTAACTTACCTCCTCCTCCCGCTGAGAGTGATAAAAACCCTTGGATTGGAGGATGAAGGGTGAAGGGTATGAAGTGCATGCATGCTATGCTTTACTTCATCATGAGAAAATCATAGAATTTTGGGTTATACTCCAAGTGGATGTGATGATCCATATCATGAGGTCTAATGTCTATGTGTGTAATGTAGGTCAGGACATCATTGAGAAAGTCATGGGAGTTCATCTTGCTAGCAATATACAAATTTTCCTCGGTCAAGATTCGATCAAAATAGGGATGGGCCATGACATATTCCTCTAAAGGTCATTTTTGTGAGTGATGGCCAAGACTCTGAATGAGGAAGGAGCCACATAAGTAGGGTCATACTCAATGGTTTTGATCGCATGCATCTGCTCGATGTTGGTCATGATTTGGCAACCCTCTTCTTCCCATTGGAGATGCAGAGCATACCATTTTTGTAGAAATGAAGAGTCAGAGTTGGCTAGCTTTGTCAGCTCTTCTAGATCCTAGCTTGTTGTAGAGACTTTGCTCTTGTGATAGGATGTGATTAACCATTGTATGAGAGCTTTCCCTTGAGAGATCTTGTTGTCAATCAGTCATTTAAAGAATCTTGATGAACATGAAGTCATATTTCTCCCAAGTGCATAGCAAGGAGTACACTTCCATTGCTAATGCTTTATTGAAAAGGCCTAAGTGTAGCCATTCATAGCTCCTAGCTAGTGTGGTGAACGTTGCATCTAAGCATCTAATACAGGTGATGAGGTTGTCCCCCATATTCACAGCTAGGTCTAATACCAATATAAGAATGGATCTCTGCCTATATGGGAGGGTCTAAGGCCTACAAGAGGTTGGGGTTTGGTTGAGTTGGATAACTCAACTATTGATTGATAGCTCAACTATTGATTCTTGCCTCATGGGTGGTTCAATGGGATGTCTATCGGCCACTTGTGCAATGGATCATTCTTGCAACTTGGTTAACATACTGCTCTCTCCTTCTGGAGCAATATGGAATGGTAGAAGTATCAAGTTGAATCGATTTGGATGTAGTTTGCTACTATAGTTTTTGTCAATAGACCTATTGAGGTTCTATGGATTTGGTGATTTTTGAGTTAATTGGTTCCTCATTCTTGGCTGGCTTACTATTTTGTGGAGATGGACTAGAGGGCTTGGATTGAGGGACACACATGCCGCTTGTAGTTTTGGGCAACCAAATCCAATTGTTACCTTCGTAGTAGCCTTGGGCATGCAACATGGCTTTGGGTACCTATCGTGGTGACTTGACCATTCGTGGTGACACGAGGTTCTATGGTTATAGATTCATATGATTTGGCTTCTAGGTGACTGTGGTTGGCATTAGGGCTCCCAATTGAGTTGTTGCCTAGTTTTTTTGACACATTTATACAATTACAGACTTTCTCTCCCTTCTTGCTCACAGCTTCTATGGCTTTCCCTTCTTTCCTGTCTCTCTTCTCATCACTCTTCTTCTCTCTCTTCTTGCAGTCTTTCTCTCTCTTCTGCAGTCTTCTCTCTCCTCTTTCTCTCTCCCTAGTTCTCTCTCTGACAAGTGGTATCAGAGCTTGAGTCTTTGATCCATTCTTTTCTTCCATTTTCAGTCCCATTTTCCTATTTCAAAATCAATTTCAGACAAAAATGGTACAAGACAGTGACTAGTGGAGTGTTGCAGATCATCTACAGTTAGTAAGAGACTACATCTGGAGATATCCAAGGTCAGATATGGCGGATAATGGCTTAAATGGTAGGAAGTCATCAAACTTCATGCAAAATGGAGGTAACTAGGGTAAAGGATGATTAACCGGGCTTAGATAGAGAATAAACTACAGTTACTTTTCAAAATAGGTCTTCCTTTCCTCTTTCTCCAAGCTTTGCCCAAGCTTTCATGGAGTTTTTTGGTTGAGATCTCTTCTTTACTCTCACTGATCCTTGCTCTCCATCAACAATGGTTTGCATAATGGCACTCTAGACATCAAATGCAACAAGTGGAGTACCATTTTATGGCCTGGATGAACAGCCACGTGGACTGGATAGCAGCCCAAAAATTGTGCTGATTTTTCCAGCCCTGCTCTCCATCATTTCTCAGTCAATCTTCAGCTATGGTGCTTCTAAATGATCCCTAGCAGTGATTCGTTCAACTTCCTAGTGTGTTTACTCCAAAATAGGGCTATATTCTTCATCTTTTCACTCTCTTGAAACCCTACATGAACAGTCCATGGGCAGCGATGAAAGCTTCAGCCCAAGCTTTCATTTCTTAACAATTTCTTGAAGATTCTTCATCCTTTTAGCCCGTGGGATCATCTCAGGATTCTTCAACAAATTGCAAGGATTAAGCACGAAATGGTTAAAGATTGAAGATCAAGAGCTTCTATGGAGCAGAAATTTGGGGGAAACGAGTCTAATGCTTCAATTTCAAGCATTTGAGGCCCCAAGATTGTTCCTAAGTCCTGGATAAACAAGTATTGGGGATTATTTTACCAACATTGGACAACTGGAGGTTCTATCAAGCATATGAGATTGATCATGGTGCATAGATCGGATGTTGTATGCTCGCGTAGTGAATGCCGAAAGGTCCCCAAGAACAAAAGAACTCTACTTTTTGCACAAAACTCAAGGCAAAAAGCATACACGACATGAACAAGAGACTAATTGGGTGCAATCTCCCCCCATGCCCTGTGTGAGTGCTTCATAAAGCATATGATGCAATCTGCCCTGTTGGTGCTAAACTTGTTGTTGCTCCACATGGGCTGAAAAGGGGGTAATGGGGGGCTCAAGAAGGGCCTATCAAAGGCCTATGACAAGCCTCTTTGAGCCTTGATAGGTGTAAGGCACAATATGAGGGGAATAAGCTTCAAGGGTTTGAAGCCATGGCTGCCCTTGCTGTTTGCAACCTATAGACTGAAATAAAACCCTGAAAGAATGATCAAATACCTCAGTACCAATGCCTTGAAGGTGCCTCGATAGGCTGGGAAGGTGCTCGGAAAGCCAGGGAGTAATGGGAGCTTGGGGAGATCGGATATGGCTGCCGGGATGGAGACCCAATGCGTGAAGCGAGTCGATGCGAAGGTCAGGAAGCACCGAGTCAAGCTCGAGCAAGAGAATGCCAAGCTCTGATACCAATTGAAAGGTGAGAAGGATCGAAGCTTGCATGCGAGCTATGGTGGGAGAGCAAGAGCAAGAAAGAGAGAGACAAGAAATGGGAACTCCAACAGTCACAATGTGTGACCGGGCCTTCCTTTATTCAAACTGTCACTAAAAGAATAAAGAAAAAAGTGACGTGATGGGCGCCCACCACCTGCAGTGTGCAGTGGCGGGTACTGTCAGTGTAGTAATATACGGGGCGGCACGGCGGAGGCGCCTTTACCCCCAACATATCTTTCACCACACCTAGCCGACACACACTCGATCCTACCGGTGTGTAGTGACCTTACCTTGATGCCCCAACGAGTACCCTCCTCCCTCAAGCACTCCGGTAGCTCCACGATTTGTGATGCAAGCTCAAGCATCCTCAAGCCTCTTCCTCCAAGCTCCATCCTCCATAGCTACACATGAGACAAGAGAAGAGAAGGGAAGAGGAAAACGAGAGAAGAGATAATGGAGAGCTTTACCTCCAAGATCCCTCACCCTCACACACTCACTTCCTCACTCAAGTACTCATTAACAAGCAAAGAGAAGAGAAGGAGAGAAGGAGAAGAGTCCACTTTTCCACACACCAAAGAATAAGCTCTTCATTCACTTTTCAACTTTATATACAAAACCCTAAATCCCTTTTGCACCCCTTTTTAACATGGCTAGGCCCTCTTTCCCATTGTCCTCCTATCTTCCTAGCTTCTTTTCTACCACCCATCTACCTTTACAATTTGCATAGGAGGGAGCTTGGCACTCTTTCACAAAAAGTTTTCGGGGCACCTTACATTTAAGAATGTGCTTCTACCTTTGGCTTAGATTTTGAGGCTACCCTTCAACTGTCGACCATTTTCCTTCTTGCTTCTTCCGTTATATTTGATTGGGTCACCTCTTTTAGGTCCCAACTTGCGTTTTTCCACTTTTTTCGCTTTCTTCTTGTGCTAAGGTTAACATTACCTCCCCCCCCCCCCCCCCCCCCCCAGCCTAATGTGCCAATCCCATGGCATTGATGGGTAGTAGTTGGAAGGTGGAATGGATGTGCTTTTTTGAGTTTGTATACATGTCCTTGCGGGGTTTGGACGGGCCCTTGAAATTGAAGATATAGTTAGGGCATGTCTCTCCTTTACACTGACTTTGGGTGGATATGTCCCTTGAATCTTAAAATAGTGTTGGACGGATCCCCCTGGGAGATTGGCTAATGGGCAGATCTGTCTTTGAAATTGAATATGGTGTTGGCCAGATCTGTCCTCTTTCCCTCCGCAGTTGCCATGATGCTATCTCAATATGGTGTTTCCCTATTCCCTTCAAGTTGCCTTATCCTTCACCTATGTCCATGTAGAGTTCACCATTTGTACCGAAGAAAACCTACATGCCTTATAAAATGAATTACATTGCACCTCACGCTTTCCTTGTGAGAGCCCTTGAAATTTCTCCCTCATCCTTGAGAGATCCTTGCTAGAACATTCGATGCTCTGTGTTATCTTTGAGAGAGCATCCTTGATCCTTGACAAGGCCTCCCCCATCCTTGAGAGGACCTCATTAAAGTAGCTGGAGCACTTCTTTTTCTGAGCTTTCCTTCTCTTGCATTGTTCTAAATGAGATTCTTTATTCACTTTTTGTCATCCCCCATATTCTCAGCAAGGTTCTCAACAAAGCCTATAGTCCAGGTTAGAATTTATCTCCATTCATAAGAGGGTCTAAGGTGGCCTACAGGTGGCTAGGGCTTTGACTGAACTAGAGAGTTTAGCACTTGACTATTGCAGCTCTAGTTGCTTCTACAATTGTGGCTTGGCCTCTTGTTCAATAAGTAGGGTTGCTATAAGGGAGCTTCTAAGGTTTGAGGGGCACTAGTAGGCCCAGGTTGAGACAGTTTGTTAGTAGCGGTCTATAGTTTAGGGCTATAGATTGTTTTATATTCTATAGGGCTGGGCTTTAGAGGTTCTATGGATTTAGTAGTCTGAGTCTCTTGTGGCCAAAGTGTCGGATCTATCCTAATGTTTTGTGTGGTCAAGCTTGAGGGCAATGTTTGAGTAGGGCCGTTGGCTATTTTGGCTTTAGGTAACCAGATCTAGGTGTTACCCTCATAGTAGCCTTGCGCTTTCAATAAGGACTTGGGAACCCATCATAGTGTATGTTGATGTGTATGGTTTTGTCTTGGCCTGCTAGGTCTTGAGTGTGGGTTTGTAGCCTGCAAGATCGGCGATGTGTGCTCCTAGGGGGCAGGTTTTGATGTTTAGGCATCCATTGAAGCCTTGGTTTGTAGGCCTCAGCTTTTGTAACATGTCCGCTCCTCAAATCGCAGGACACGTCTAAGCAGTCCATCGAGAGATATATCTAGAAGACGCCGCCAGGCACTCCCAAGGAATGACACAGGGTTTGCCAACTAGGGTCTCTCGAGTCTGCCCTGCAATGGAACTTATCCAACCATTCCCACTAGGAAGTCTGGGTTCCTTGTAATCGGATCTTCCTAACAGCCTTCTAGCATCTACAACTGCTCCACTTTGCGTAGACACAACTGAGCCAAAGTAGACTCATACCGCACACACTTGGTTCAAAGAGAATGGGAAACGAGAGGGATGCATCACTCGACCTCTCTGCCCATAGGGCATAGTCCCATTCTGGTCCCCTAAAACGGTATGAATCAGGTTTTCAACTTACAAGTTCTAAGGTCCTTGTCTATCTAACATTCGCATCAAATAAATTCCATTGAGGAAAGCTCTCAGCTAGCCGAGAGCACCCTGCCGTAGGATGGACCTGACGGTCACATCCACCACACTTCCCTCAGGGGTTGTTTTAATTGTCTAATTACCTACCACATTATGTTTGACACATAAAAGTAGCTTCTTTAATTAACCCATTAATTAAAGGTTCCTTTATGTAATTTAGGGCACAAACACTAAGACAAGATAAAACAAGATCAAACACTTTCTTAACTTATCTTTAGATTAATGTTTGTTTCCCACCCATACAAGAGGATTAAGTGTCCCTTTCTGCCTCCGTAGAAAAAATCATTTCGTCTCCCGGTAATAAAAACCCGAAGGTTTATCCTACCAAGATTCTGCCTTGTAACTAGTATCCAAAGCCTTAGGATCCCATCCTAAGTCACATAGAGCACTTGTGTAGGGTCTGGAGGCATTGGGATTTACGACCAGAGCCACCCTGGCACCCAAGCGTCCTCCTACGCCAAGTAATTTCCATGGAGAGACCTCTCGCGGCGGGTTCGTCCACATTCTCGGCACGGATTCATAACCCCCTTGGTTAGGGTTTGGCGGTTCACAAGGGGTAGCTAGCGCCATCCTTCCTTAATTATCCCTTTAGGAAATCATCCCAACTGAAGCAACCAGCCCAATAACATTTTCTAGGGAAACGTCCCTTTTGTTCCCATGGCAATTTATCCTTATAATTCCCGCCATGAAAATATAATCACTTGGATATTCATCCAAAACCATAGCCAATCCTTAAGTATCCTGTCGGGAACAATCAAGCTGAAACAACCAGCCTAACATCCTTTAACTAGGAAAACTTCCTTTTTGTTCCCATGGCAATCAGTCATCATAGACCTGGCCATGAAATCATCAATCCCACCCCACTTGGATTAACACTCAACACCACATTAACAAACAGTTGGATGCACAACCTCTTGCCTCAAGGCATCACAATCCCATTGCATGCACAACCAGAATTTAACTTGGATGTATCAAAACACTTGCTCAAGGAATTTACAACCTTTTCTAAGGTAGAAATCCTTCTAGATCCTTGAAATGATCGAAGTGGTCTTCCTCTTGATCCTCATTTGATCAAGGCTAACATTCCCCTATTGTTTCAAACATAGACAAGTTAGGTAGTTTGTACAATATTCCTATTAAGGTGAAGTTCCTTTCCTGAATACCCTCAGCACTCTTCCTTAGGTCAATTGAAACCTGCAAGATCCGATACCTTGGGAATTGGGGTTTTTCCTAAGTACGCCTTGGCTTGTAAGGAACAAGAATCTACATAGTGGAATGCCAATTCAACTCGTGCTTTTCGAGTTATGGACTAGTGATCCACCCTTTCAAACAACCTTAGCATCAACTAGGTCTTCATAGGAATTTTTCCCTAGATAGTTTACCTATCTAACTCCTAAATGTTGTTGTGCATTGAGTCCATTAGGACGTCCTTACCCTAGTATGTAAGTCTCCCCTTCCTGATTTTGATCCGCAAGTGTTGAGATATTAACAGTTCCACTTGATTCGGTCTGCTTCTTTTCCCCTTGGGCATTTCCTTGTGGTAACTTAGGACAAAAACTTTTGGGAAGGGATGGATTGTAAAAAGCTGGGAATGAGGAATTTAGTGTGTATTGCCATGTCACCCATCCAAGAGCCTTTTATCCTTTCAGTTCTTTACTCATCTCTCTCTAACCAAGTAAAGTTAACACACTTGCCAACACAAGACTTTTCACCTAGGCCTTCAGGATACAGTCTAGATACATGCGTCCCTTCCATCTCTCTTAGTGCGGTACTATGCAGAATTCTCCAATCAACTTATGCATCATGCACATGGTGCGTTTAATATATTAGTACATCCTAAACGACCTTTAACTCTCTTCATACCTCGCAACGAATACTTATTCCTAATGCACCGGATCTCATGTGACTTGCGTATATGAAAGTCTAGGTTTCTATCCATCAATGCAATTGCATCCTATGAAGGGAAACTAACATTTCATGTGTTTAATTTTTATGCAGATGCAAATCGTGATTTTTATTGGTTAATTTAAGCATTGCTCTACGCAAAGGTCTATCATTTTATGTAAAAATTTATGAAAACCTTATCATTTCAGGTGCGTGAATCCATGCAGAATCCATTCTATTTGTCCACTTGACTCCCATGCAATCATCCCATATTTGTAATTTTTCGTGCAACAATATTTCATGTACTAGGCTAGTCAATATTTCATGCAACTCATGCACTTGACTTTTCATAATCATGCACTTTAAGTATGAAAGAAAAACCATGAACAATAAGCAATAAGAATAGTGGGAGGGTTAGAGGACACCCTTTTGGAGTGGGTAGTCAATGTCGTCTTGCTAGGCGTCACGAGCCATCCATGGACTTCCGGTCTTATGCATCTGTGTAACCTTGAGTGTCCTTGATTTCTTGATGGCCGTGAACAAGTCTTCGTGCTTGGCCTTCTGATTTCCCTTCAAGTTCTCTTCTTTCTCATCTTCTTCTTCTTCTCCTCTCTCTCCCTGTTCTTCTCCTTCTCTCTCTCCCTGTTCTTCTCCTTGTCTCTCCCTTCCTCTCTCCCTCTTCTTCTTCTTCTTCTTCTCCCTTCATCTTCTTCTCTTTCTTCTTCTCCTCTCTCTCCCTCTTCTTCTCCTTATTTCTCTCCTTTCCTCATCTTCTTCTCCTTCTCTCCTCTCTCTCTTCCTCTTCTTCTTCTTCCCTTCTTCTCCTCCTCTCTTTCCCTCTTCTTCTTTTTCTTCTTCTTCTTCTCTCTCTCCCTCTTCTTCTCCTGCTTCTTCTCTTTCTCTCTCCCTCTTCTTCTTCTTCTTCTTCTTCTTCTTCTCCTTCTCTCTCTCCCTCTTCTTCCTCTCTTCTTCTCCTCTCTCTCTCCCTTCTTCTTCTTCTTCTCCTCTCTCTCCTTCTCTCTCTCCCTTCCTCTTCTTCTTCTTCTCCTCCTCTCTCTCCCTCTTCTTCTCCTTCTTCTTCACGTCCTGGGGGGTGCTATTTATGAGGGATGGGGGGGAGGTGGCATGTTGACCAGGACGACTGCTGCTTGCCAACATGTAGGGGGGGCGAAGTCTGTTCCAGATGGAGGGGAAAAAGGGCTTGCTGCAGTCGTAGCAGGGGCACCCTGTGCCTCAGCCACAAGGGGCTTTATAGAGGGAGGGAGGGAGGAGGTTTGGGGGGGGAGGGGGGGAGAGATGGCCGTCTAGCGGCGGCCGCCACCCCTCCCACCTAGGGGCTGCATGCCCCCCCTCTTTTCCTTATCTCTCTCTCTCTCTCTCTCTCTCTCTCTCTCTCTCTCTCTCTCTCTCTCTCTCTCTCATGCACGCAATAGGGGGAGAGAGGGGGAGACAAAAAAAATTTATCTTAATTTTAAAAAATTTAAATAGGGGGGTTCTCATGGGGGGTGTGGGAGCTTTTGCTCAACCATCAAGACCCACGGACCGCTTATTGTTTCAAATGTTCCAAGCGAGCTCTAATGGCTATCTCTCACCTAGCCGACGCGCTGTCAATCCTACAAGTGTAGTGAGCTTACCTTAGTGCCGATATGAGTTGCCTTCTCTCTTCCACACACCAGTAGCTCCACGATCCTAGATGCTAGCTTAAGCATCCTCAAGCCTCCTCCACCTCCAAGCTCCATCCTCCATAGCCGCACGCACAAGAAGAGAGAATGGAAGAGAAGAAGAGAAGAGGAGATGGTGAAGAGCTTCACCCTCTTGATCCCTCACTCTCACACACACTCACTCCCTCACACTCTCACACTCCCTCTCTCAAGAGCACACACAAGCAAGAAGGTGAGAAGGAGAGAAGAAGAAGAAGACTCCTTTTGCCACACACCAAAGAATGATCTCTGATTCACTTTTTAAACTTTATATATACAAACCCTAAAATCCCATGGGCACCCATCCCTTTTTTACATGATCGGCCATTGTGGCAAGGTCCTTTTTCCATTTTCCTCTTTTAGCCTTGTGCCTCTAGCCTACACCCATCTAATATTTTACAATTGGCATAGGAGGGAGCCTGACGCTCTTTTACAAGAATTTTCCGAGTTTTTTGAGGCGCCTTTTCTTTTAAGGTTGCACTTTTTGCCCCGGCTCATCTTTAGAGGCCGCCTGCATGTATTTGCTATTTTTCCATCTTCCTTTTGCTTTTTCCTCCATTTTTTGCCATCTTGACTTGGGGTTAACATTACCCCCCTCCTAGACAGGTGCCAGTCCCATGGCACTTTGGCGTGGGTGTAAGGGTGAGGGCCACATGTAGACTCAGGTGCTTGTGGAAGCTCAAGAATGATGTTCGTCGAAGCAGCTCACTTGATTGCATGGGTGGACGAGGGCCTCCGAAGTTGGTGGTTGGGTTTTTTTAATGTACATGAAGAAGAAGGTGCGGTGCTCTACCTAAGGGGAGTGATATCCTCAGCGTGTTGGTGCAGTGTGCTTGTGCTAGTGGAATGGGGAGGTGGGTCTTCTAACCACAGGCTAGCCCGGGTAATGTCCCACACTTGAGGACCCCATTTGTGCCAAGGGGGTGTGGTGCCAGTGGCTTAGGGTGACAGGTCTAACCATAGGTGAGTGTTACCTCCCTAGGTGTGTCCTGTCGTTCATGTGCACTAAGCGTGACGTGGAGGATCAAAAAGGGCTAGGGGTTTAGGAGCGGAGCCAGCCAACCAAAGCCACCGAACATGCCTAATTTAAGGACCCCTAGGTGCAGTGATGGTGCGTTTCTTTTTTTTTTCGATACATTTAGGGATAGTATTACATCAGGAGTAGGACAGCCAAGTTTAATTCTCATCGTCGGAATGAGGGGGGGAGGGAGGGCAGATGGATTTGCTTAAAAATTGGTGGCTTTGCATGTACCCTTTCAGGTTCATGCGGACGTGGAGAGAGGTGGTGGATAGGAAGGGGTGATTACACCTAGTGAATTGACTGTCACTCATATCCTCTAGGAGAGCTAGGCAAAAGGAAGATAGTAGGCTAGCTCTCATCATTAAGCAGGTCATAGCACAGTTATCAATAGCATTAGGATCAAAAAATAGGGGAGGCAAGCCGTTTTCTTGCAGTGCCGGATCTTGCTTAAGTAGGAGCTTAAGGAGCCTCAGGTAATTACAGGTGGTTATGAAAGCGGGATCGGGATAGGAGGAGAACTCAGCGAGGAAGCGCGTCATGGAGGCGGGTAGGCTTGCTAGATCAAAAAGTAGAGTGTCCTCAAAGGAGGTGGCGTTGGAATTGTAGATGATGGGGAAGTCATGCCTCCCATGGAGGGTGGCGACAAAATCCACACCTACCCTATGGGGATATGCCATGAACATGGGGTCATTCTGCTCGTAGGGTAGGGTGTTACCAAATGCCATCTAGGTGAGCATGTTGGTATTACATATTCGCCTTCTCCAAAGGGGTTGGCAGTCGTAGCCCCTTACTGTGTGTGGCACTTCGTATACTTTGTCTTGCCAAAATTTGGCCTCCTCCGTGCCCCACAAAGTGGAGGTCTTTGCCCTTTCATCCCGCCATCTTTGGCCTAGTTGGCTGCCGGCCACGATCACCTCCTCCATCACTTTGATCGGCAGGACCCTTCTCAGGCTATCAGGCATAAGGAAGCTGAAAGAGAAAGGGTCCTTTTCGATTTCCTGTCGTTCCCAGACCATTAGTTCTGCGTGGAATTGCATTGGGAGGTCTTCGGGGCATGGTGGGAGGGATGCGGATGGCCACACAACTGGCTTGGCCTGCAGCCTTTTTCTGGCTTCTTCCACTAGCTTTTTTCCTCACTCCTTGAGGGTGGCCTGTCTGTCCAGGGACAGGTCGGGTTTTTGTTGACGGGTTGTTGTTGATCCTGATCATGCGGCGAGGGGGGTTGCGGGATTACATCTTCTCTAAATCTGTTCATGTCGACTTCGAGTTCGATTTCCTCCCCCTGTCGGTTTTCTTGTGGTACTCTTTCTTCAAAGCCGAGGGCATCTACCTCCTGGGGGGTTAGGTCGGCCAATAGTAGATACTTTCGCTGCTCCTCTAAGCCCAGCCTAACCTCCACAGGTTGGGGTGGCATCTGCAGCCCCACCTGCAAGGCCCTGCATGCGATGCTTAATTTCTTCTTCACCACCTCCAACGGCTCCTTTCCCTCTGATTGAGTTGTATCCAGTAGTGTATTGAGGAAGGCATGTTGCTGGGTAGTGAAGGTTGTCTGGGCGGAGCCCGCTTTGCTTTCTGCCAAGATTTTTTCCTTCTCCACCAAGGCGAGGCACCACGCCAGTGCCTTCACCCGTGCCTCGTTCTACGTAGCCCATTCCTCGGCCCTTTTGCTCATTCCTTCCATGCTCTCCCCTTGCTTTTGAGCTAGGGTTACGAGCTTCTGCTCCTGGGCCATGAGCTCTTTGCTCATGTTGTCTTGCTCTTTCTTCCCGAGGCATAGCTGATCGATCTCCTTTTGTTGTTGCTCTCTCTCTTGTCTTCTCTCCTCTTCTTTGGCGCTCAGCTCCTCCATTATCTGCTCAATGGTGGCAGCCTTTGACTCCAGTTCCTTATATTGCATCAGGAGGAGCTTGTACTCTCGCTGCATCTGTACGAATTCCTGATTCTCATCCTCCAACCGCGTTGCTTGTAGCTTTCTTCCTTGTCCTCTTTGGCTTTAAACTCTTGCTTCTTGAGTTTGAATATTTGGCATTGCTGCATGGCGATGATGCGGGTTTTCTCCAATTGGAAGCCGCCACACTGACTCTTTTTCTGTCACCAACTCAGCCACCGCCATTCTTTTTTCCTCCTTCGCTCTCTCTAGTTGGGAGAGCAGCTCAGCAATGTATTCGTCGTAACTGGCTAGTGGCGTCATTGTTGTGTGGGTGGGGGTGGTTGAGGCCTCCATACGCAAACGCTTTTGGTCCTGCCTCGATTCTGCATGTGCAGCTAGCCTTTTTGGTCCCATGGTCATAGTTTACGTGATTTTCCCTTGGACCATTTCCTTGCTGATGAAGTATTGCATCCAAGCCACCAGGTTGGACACTTCCAAGCTGGTAGGGATGCTAGGGGTGAGCGTAGTGGGTTCAGTGGGGGCTGCCATGAGGGTGCGGATAGGATGGAGGGGTGCTTTGCCTTTTCCTTTTGGAACTGCAAGGCGCAGGTTCTGGTGCCTGCATGCTGGAGCTAGGCCTCTCTTCCCTTGGCTGATTCTAGGCTTCTAGGTCGTCCGCCCTGCACTCATGCTCAATGGACCGACGTGTAGCCTCAGCCAGGTCCTCCTCCTCCTTTCTTCTTAACTCCTCTTCCTCCTCCACAACTCTTCTTTTTCTTTCCTCTTCAGCCTTTTTGTATTCTTCCTCTAGTTTTCCTTTTTCCTCCTGCTCTTCTCTTCTTCTCCTTTTAGCCTCTTGCTTGGACACCTTTTTAGCCTGCCTGACTTGCTCCGTTGTTAATTCTTCTTCTTGCTTCCTCTTCCTTTCTCTCTCCTCTGCCTCCTTGAGGGATTGTCGTTTCGCTTTCTCCAAGTCTTCCCTCTTCTTTCTACGGCCTTCATCCTATTTCTTTTTCTTTTGCACTGCTTTTTTCTTGGTCTTCTTGACCTGCTTTTTGTTTTTCTGTTCTTCCCCTTCTTCCTTGCTCTGCGTCCTATCACTAGACCTCTCCTGGTGTTGATGAGGAGGTGATCTGTCGAGTGTTTCCCCCTCCCCCTCTTTTGCTTCCTTCATGGCCTCCTGGATAAGTGCCATTAAAATGCCCCCATATGTGATGAACGAGGCTTTGGAGGAGGCCCTCTTTCTTTCTGCGGCCTTCGACATCAAGGATTCTCCTCCTACTGGCATGCTCCCTAAGGCTAGCACTCGAGCTGCCTGGTCGATAGTCTTACACACGTAGTCGTTCCAATCGACTTCATGCAGGGTATGGGCCGCTACATTTTCTAGTATTGGTACGTTGATCCGGTGCATCAATGCGTTGTAGCGCTGGCTGGAAAAGAGCACATGTATGAGCTTCGCCTGTAGCCTGGTCTCTACATTGGGGATGTCCTGGATACTAATGTCGTCGTTTGTCAGCACGTCCTCCTTTCTCATCCCCAGCATGGCGTATGCATCCCTCTTCTGTTTCTTTTCCACCTTTGGTTTCAGTCCCAGTGCCTTCTCCACCAAGGCGGGGGTTAGACGAACCAATACTTGCTTAGTACTCTGTCCTCTTCCCACTATGACAGTGCCGCATTCGTTGTCGAGGTCGTAGGACTTGAGAAATTCCACATAGCTCGTGTGGTCAGGTTCTTGTGCGAAACATTCCAAGTACTTCTTGAGGTTGCAGCTTTCCACGACGCTCCTGGCCGCCTCTTCCTTGGCCACTTATTCTTCCAAATTGTGAATAGTTTGGAATTTCAATTGATCATAGGCGCGGCTCTCCAGGTTGATGCTGTACAGCGTTCTCTCCTCCTTTGTGAAGGGGAGTCGGTGGGCTCGGTCCTGCTACGACATTTTTTGTTCCTGTCATAAACTGTAATTTTCATTAGTGCTTGCGACATAATAATTGCTTTAAAAAAAAACTCTATGCTTTTGAATGAATTCATTAAGGTCTAATGCAGATTCCCTATTTCAAACTTTGACTTTTTGCCTTTTAATTCAAAGTTTTCATACCCTTTTCCTACCCCATCCATTTTTCACAATGTATGTCTACGTACTTCACTGACTTTGATTTGGTTTATTGCTTCTAATTTGATTCACCTTACCCCCTCCCCTTCCAGTTTGAGAAGAATCCTTCCTAGGATTGAGGGTTAGAAGGTGAAGGGCTTTTGGGATGGATGTATAGGGGCTATTTGTGAAGGAGCCAAGTATAGAAATTGGGGTTGTATTCTAAATGGGCTTCATGGTCCAGGTCAGAGGGTTTAATCCCCACTTCAGTGATGTATGTGAGAACGTCAATTAGGAAGTTGCCCAAGTTGACTCGGCTAGCAATGTGTAACTCCTCTTCGGTCAACAAGCGGTCGAGGTAGGGGTGTCCCTTGATGTGTTCTTCTATAGGACGGCCCCGCAGCGTGGTTAACACTCGATATGAGGTTGATGCGACGTATGTGGGGTCGTACTCTGCTATTTTGATAGCGCGTCGCTGCTCAGCATTGGTCATTACTCGGCATCCTTCAACTTCCCATTGCAGCCTAAGAGCGTACCAATGCCTTAAGAACTGGGATTTCGTCTCAGCAAGTTTTGACAGCTCTGCCACTTCTTGGTCAATGATGGCAGAGGTGGTTCACTAATCATACGACGTGATGAGGCGTTGTTTGATTGCTTGCTCTTTTGAGATCTCACTGCTGAGCAACTTAGCAGTGGAGGTAGTGGCTTTTGCAAATGCGAATTCAAATGTTTCCCAAGAACAAGGCATCGTTTGAACTTCGGCTGCGAAGGATTCATCCAATAGACCTAAGTCGAGGCGATCGTAGCTCAGAGCTAGTGACACAAAAGTAGCGTCCAGTCGCTTAATGCAATCCTCCACATCATCCCATGTTTCCTCAGCTAAATCAGCTGCTAGTGAGATAAAGGATTTCCTCTCATAAGAGGGCCTAAGGCCTGCAGTGGGTGGTTGGGGTTTGGTAGGACTTGAGCCTTTGGCAAGACGAAAGGTTGTGGTAATGAGTGTTCTTGAGCTTACCGATTGGGTCACTGGGATGGAGGCTGGGTTAGCAGCGGCCTCGAGTAACGGCCTATTGCTTTCACGATGGATTTGGAAAGTCAGATCGTTTTCGACGGGTGATGATTCTTGAGGTGGCGGTTGTTGCTTAGGTTGACAGGCTTAGGCAATTCGCGTAGGTTCGCGCGTGGATAAACTTGATGGTTGTGGGTTGGGAAAGCTCTACGGCTTGTGGTTTCGAGGTTCTATGGTTTTTGGGATGATCAAGCTTGAGGCTAGCGTACGAGTGGTGCCTCTGGCCGTGTGGGCCTTAGGTATCCATAACCAAGCATTGCCCTCATAGTAGCCTTGTGCGCACAAGAGGGCCTTGGGGACCCATCTTTGATTGATTACACGTCTATTCCTGTAACTACGTTTGGGCCTCTTAGGTTTAGAGTTTCTGGTCTTATGAGGGTAGAAGCATCGATTCCTAGGCGGCTGTTGTGGTTGTTTAGGCATCCATTGGAGGCGAGGCTGTGAAGCCTTAGCTTTGGCTACTATGGGTTGCAGTCTATGAAGCTCGGGGAGTTGCGGCCGCACACTATCCCCTCCTTAGACTTGCCTACAGGTGTTTCTGTCGGTGGCTTCGTGGCCGGTGATGAGGTTGCGCAGCCCTTGCT
This sequence comes from Lygodium microphyllum, assembly GCF_053477565.2. NCBI lineage: Eukaryota > Viridiplantae > Streptophyta > Polypodiopsida > Schizaeales > Lygodiaceae > Lygodium > Lygodium microphyllum. The sequence goes on from NC_141138.1 coordinate 113,379,600, forward strand.
GAATGTTGTAACAATGTGAACGTTGCCTATTGCAAGGTGAATGCGTTGCGATGCATAGTCAACATTGCAGTGGGTCTGCTTTTTGAAGGTTCGCCCCAACAGTGACTCTATGCCTACGTTTTTAACATTTGGCGACGCGAAAAAAATCATTAGAATAGTCTTAGACTCGATAGAAACAACTGCTATGCACTAACCGAGTGGTGCACACGAATGGGCCCCATATGGGCTTAATTTTGCAGTGGTGGGTTGGAGTTATGGTTGGCCAAGTTGAGTCCAATGATTGGAGGTCAAGACATTGAAGTCTACTCCGTCATCAATCAAGGCAATGAAAGCACAGGTTTTTTTTTCCGCGACCGTGATACGGAGGTATGCGGGTTCCACGGCTTCCTCATTCTCATCGTTGATTTCAGTGATTGCGGCTACTCGTACTTTGATAGGCGGTTCTAACATCAGTGGCTCATGCAAAGGATGCGTAGGGGGGTAGTATTTCTTGATGCGACTGCCATTGAAGAAGCCTATCCCTTCACCGTTTAGGGTCTCAAGTTTGACATTGCCAGTTTGGCTGATCGCACGAACTTTGAAGGGTCCAAGACCTCTAAATTTCATTTTTTGCTTATGCCCCTTAACTAAGTAGAGGAGCACTAGGTCACCCTACTCAAACTCGCATTGCTTGATGTACTGGTCAAACCAGCTCTTGCGTCGGGCTTTCTCACAGATCAGTGCATGGGTGGCGAGAAGACGAGTCTCCGAGAGGCGTTCGAGCTCAACTAGTCGTTGCGTCCATGCCTCCTTCCCTTCCCATCGCTCTTGAAGTGCTATTCTCAGGCTAGGAACGAAGAACTCTAATGGTAGAATCGCCTCCGTTCCATATGGCAGTCTAAAGGGGGTTTGATTGACAGCCATTTTATAAGTGGTTCGGTAAGCCCACAGAGCTGCCATCAACTTGTTGTCCCAGTCGCTGTGTGAAGCAAAGACAACCTTGGTTAGGACATTGACAAGAATCTTATTCGTTGATTCAGCCTGGCCATTTGCCTGAGGGTAGTATGGCGAGGATTTGCGATGGATGATGAGGAAGGTGGACAGGAGATGCGCGATCACTTCATTGATAAAGTGCATGCCTTGGTCACTGACCAGTTCGATGGGGCAACCGAATCGTGAAATTACTTGCTCCCATAAGAACTTAGCCGTCGTTCTAGCGTCGTTTTTTCGTGTGGCTCGCGCTTCTGCCCATTTAGTGAGGTAATCTGTGGCCACAATTGTTGAGATGACAAGCTGAACGCATGCAGACATTGATGGTGGACCGCCTAGTTAGATGGGTCCACACGTCTACACTTAGCACGTCGGTGGTCATTATGACTCTCACATGGCCACTGACTCATTACTTATTATATTCAGGTTGTTACACCTATTTACAGCTGGCATAGTTATAGCGCCAGTCGACTAGTTTAGTCGGTTATGTATTGTTTGACTTAGTAGGCCACTTTCTTTTATGTTGTATCTTATCTATACTTTGTATACATTGAAAAATGTGTGGAAGAAGAAGAAGAAATCAGCAAGAAAACGTTTTGGCCTCCATCTCTCTTCTTGTCTCTTGAGTGAGCTTCTCCTTGTGCATTCTGTGTGTTCGGCGCAGCATCTTGAGCAAGTCCCCCCACCATGCGATTCTTGACATGGTATCAGAGCCGCACCATTGAGAGAGGCTGATTTCGAAGGTTGAAGGAAAGGAGAAGAAGCAAGGTTCGAGCAAGCAAGCCACGGGTAAGAAGCTCTCCCATCCTTCCACTCTTTCTCTTGGATAGTGCTTGTGGAGGCACCGGAAGCAGGGCAGAGCAAAAATCTTAGATTGTAGTGAGATTTGGGTGCACGCCACGTCTACGATTCCCTTCCTCGTTGTATCGCCTAGGGCTAAGATTGGTAAGACTGCATGCATCTCGGAGCCTTCCCAAATGGCATTGACGTGCAAGGATTTAGGCGTAGACTACAGCATCAAACTCAATATTTGTGTTTCTACCTCATGGTCATGAGGGTCTGTCATGACCTGCTCTTGTGACCCTTCAACCCACTGCTTAAGATCTTGCCATAGGGTGGGGTGCTGCCTAAGCAGATCTCCCAAGCTAAGTGTTACAGGGGTAGTCACCAACGTGGTTAGGAGATCGTTGGGTGTTCATCTCTCTCCTAACTTGGATTGTCATGGCCAGTGGCCGTCGATTGAACCGCGGCCCTGTAGCAGCACCGAGGCTTGGCCTTAGCGGCACCACTTGTGGTGTAGTTGCTTTCCTTGACTTTGGTTGTAGGGGCAAGATTGGCGTACTTATGCTGGAGAGATCATCGATCCCCTCCTCTATGATGGGCTCGGCGTCTTTTAGATGTTCTTAGGCTTCCTTCACCCATTATTTCACCTTTTCTATGGCCTCTAATTGTCCCTTTGGGTGCGGGTATTCCCCTACCTTAGTGTTTTCCTTTTCGGCCGTCTTAGGGGCTAACGTCTCTGCTTCTGCGTCAGAGACCTTCTTTCCAGCAAGCAGAGTTGTAGCACTCTCCGTTTTTAGTGCAATTTTAGCATTCGACCTCCTCCTCCGCACTGTCTACGGCTCTTCTTCCCTATCGAGGCTACATCGAGATTGCTAGGTCCTGGCAGAGAGATGCCGGCCTGCTTCATTTGGGCACGGGTCATGACCCGCAATGGGATAGGCGTGGCCTCCCCATCATGGTTCTCGACACCGAACAGCCCCAATGGGACAGATGGCTCGTTTTCCAAGTTAGATGACGGCTTCCACCTTGGGCAATCGATGAAGAGATGGATGATTCCGCACTTAGCATACCTTTGGTTAGCCTTGTCTCTGTTTTGCTGCTCCCTTTTAGGGCAGCGTGATGAGACATGACCTGGGTGGCCACAAGTCCAACAGGTGATTGGATCTTGCGTCTGCCCCCCTAGGCCTCTACCTCATCCTCTTCCTAACACCATCACCAGTACGGGATGATAATCCATGAGGATAGCGTTGCCCTCGTCGTCATGCAAGACGTAAGGGCATATGTAAGCTTCCTCCTCATTTGGCTCTTCCACATAGTGGACAGAAGCGTCACTCGGTGGGTGGGTTACGTAAGGACCAGGCGGCCTAGGAATGCTTGTAGGATTTATTTCCATCCTAGGAACGGCCGGCTTAATGTCGTTAGGCGCAGGGAGGGCCAATGGGGCTCCCCTTCCAAAAAATGGCTACGGCCTGTTCACTAGGTAAGGCTGGCCGTATGGTTGTGAGTATGGAAGTCTCCTTGGCAGTCTACAATGCGCGACATCATGACCGAACCTACCGCAGTTGGCACAAGGTCTTGACCTAGGGTCTTGACACTCGGCTGGCAAGTGGTTTCCACCACAGTACATGCATTGGATGTGTGGGCGCATTGGTCGTCTCAACATATCTTGCAACTTGGCTAGTTCCATTCTAACGTCAGCCAAGTCTTGGTTCGTTTCGGTGGTTTTCCCCTTATCCTGGGATGATGGGGCTGATCACTCACTCGAAGCTGACGCTCTTTCTGAGCTTCATGAGTTGGTCTCTTCTACGTTTGCGCTTCTAGAGCTTCACTCCTTCAGCTGATCGTCAACTCGGATGGCTTCCTCAAAGATCCTGGCTAGTGCGTCTCGCTGCAAGCTCGAATTGCCTACCAAAGCCTTATATAGCTCCTCGTTCTGAATCCCGTTGATGAATACAGTTGATACTGCTCTTTCAGTCGGTCGCTCTCCAATAGGGATTCTCTTAAAGAGACTTCATACATAGGTCACATAATTGCGAATGTCCTCCTTCTCTTTCTGCTTGACGTTCATCAAGTCCACTAGTAGATTATCGGAGTACCCGGGCTCGACAAATCTCTTAATAAAGAGATCCTTGAGGCCATCGAAGTTGGCTCGCTCTACGTTATCTAAGCTTGTATACCACGTCCTACCCTTGTCGCCCAAGCAAAGCCCGAACGCTTGAGAGCATTGAGTCAGGTCATTGAGGCCGTTGGCTTCGCAGACTTGCTCGAACTGCTCAACAAAGCTATATGGATCGTCATGGGGTTGGTACTTATCGAGTTGCTTGGCAACAATAGGGATTTTAGCCTGGCTCTTTGAGCCCTGGTTTGCTCCTAATCCTGTGAGCAGCGATGTCGCTAGAGCCATGGCACTTTGCTCTGCAACTGTGTTATCGAGCAGCCACTTCATGAGAAGCTCACTCAGTGTTAAGTCTCCTTCTAGTGCTCTCTCATGGTCCGTTTGATTTTTGCCAACCAAGTTCAATACCCGCTGCACCTCTCGCAACTCCATGCCTTGCCTGTGGTTCCTAGCCTGTTGATCCCTATTGTACTCAACCATGCTTTGCAATGCTTTGCAGGCCAGCTTTCTCTCCTCTTCTAGATCTGCAATGATAGCATCTGTTGTCCTACTGCGGTGCTCGTACCGAGCATGAGCATCGTAACTACTGATACTGAACAGCATCTGGAAAGGCTTCTAAGTCGAATTCCTCGTTAGATCTGCGGTCTGAACTTTCTTTTGCCATTGTCGAGTTGTCGTGCTCCACCAAGCTATCGATCAGGTTCAGTAGACTCGTTAGATCCACTCCCTCGGCATCCCTTGCTTGGTCATACTTCTATGCGTTGATGGTTTGTCTATGTATTGGGTTCTCTCCTATTGGTGGGTTCCTTGAGTGGTTTATCTGGGTGAGTTCCTTTAGTTATTTAATACAATCCTCAATTGACGGCCACTCAATGTGTCTTTCCTTATGCACTTGTGCTCAATCAGGCTTTTAGTTTCCTTAAGTGTACTTCGAGTACAAAAATTTAGGGTGAGTGCAGCAACCAATTCCTAGACGTCTTACGCACTCTTGCGTTGTTTTGGGCCGAATAGGCTTGTTGGTCACTTTCCTGGCCGTCTTGTCTGGGTTTAGGGTTTCTCTAAGGTGTTGCCTCATTCGTTTTTGGTCCAATCACGCCTTGCAACTCAGCGGTTTGCATCTAAGCCTCCGGGTCTCGCAACTACCCACTTCTAGCTACTAAGCAGCGGCACCCTATGATTTTGCCTATTCCACATGCCAGAATCAAGTTCTAAGCGCCCTACGGGTTTTCAATAGTTTGAGCTGTTGAGTTCTAGCCGAGTCCGGTCAAATTTCTGAAAATCTGGTAAAAATCTACACTCGGCCCAACTGGTCCGAATTGCAGGGTCTGAGTGGGTTACTCAGACAGGTCGAGGCACATGGGCCTAGAGCTGAATTTGGGACTTGGACAGGGTGGACTCGGACGGAGTCGCTCAGACGGAGTCACTCGGACGGAGTCGCTCAGACGGGCCCAGTGGTTGATTTGGACAAGGTTGCTCGGACGGGGCTGAGGCAAGTGGGTTGAGGGACGAATTTATCCACGATCCGAATGATAGACTCGGACGGGCTAATTAGGATTTTGGCCGGATGGGCCGAATGGCGAGGGGCCGAGGGCCAATTCTGGGACTCGGCCCAAAAGTGGCCATTCGGACGAGCCGAGCACGGCGCACGTAAACAACACAAACTCGATTTCGATCATTTCTCGTGCTTCACTCAATCATACCATGCATAACCCTCCAGATCCTACCTAAGGGAGTAAGAGAAGGGATTCATATACCTGGATGGAGTGGCGGGCTCCTCGTTGGTGCGATCGAATCGAATCGGTCGATAGCTCTCTCTCTCTCTCTCTCTCTCTCTCTCTCTCTCTCTCTCTCTCTCTCTCTCTCTCTCTCTCTCTCTCTCTCTCTCTCTCTCTCTCTCTTATTGAAATGGTTGCAAATGAGTGCTTCCTTGGCCTCTTGGCACTTATACCCCTTCTCGGGTATGGTGTTGATGCCCCCAATCACTCACTTGTCGATCTTAAGCATTGCAAGCGAGCTTTTAGCCATTTTTGCACAATTTTTTGCCCTGTTTTGCAATAGTAAACCCTACCCTTCTCCACTGCAATTTCCTAATCCTATCCTACTCTAAATGCAGCAAGAATCGAAAGCAAAATACTGAACTGATTTCTCCATGTTTCCTAATCATCAAACAACAAAATAACCCAAAATACTTACTTGTTTTGAAGATCAAAAATACCCAAACTTCCTACCTATCTCAAGCTCCGGTTCAGGGATGAATCCCTTACTTCGATGCTCGATATGAGGCGTGCAAGTGCTCAAGCTTCAATCCATTGGTCCTAGCAACGGAACCAAAATGTGGGAGCTTTCGCTCAACTGCCAAGACCCACGGACCGCTTATTGTTTCAAGCGTTCCAAGCGAGCTCTAATGGCTATCTCTCGATGCGCCGTCGATCCTACGAGTGTAGTGAGCTTACCTTAGTGCCGATATGAGTTGCCTCCTCTCTCCCACACACCGATAGCTCCACGATCCTAGATGTTAGCTCAAGCATCCTCAAGCCTCCTCCACCTCCAAGCTCCATCCTCCATAGCCGCACGCGCAAGAAGAGAGAATGGAAGAGAAGAAGAGAAGAGGAGATGGTGAAGAGCTTCACCCTCTTGATCCCTCACTCTCACACACCTCGCTCCCTCACACTCTCACACTCCCTTTCTCAAGAGCACACACAAGCAAGAAGGTGAGAAGGAGAGAAGAAGAAGAAAACTCCTTTTGCCACACACCAAAGAATGATCTCTTATTCACTTTTTGAACTTTATATATACAAACCCTAAAATCCCATGGGCACCCATCCCTTTTTTACATGACCGGCCATTGTGGCAAGGTCCTTTTTCTGTTTTCCTCTTTTAGCCTTGTGCCCCTAGCCTACACCCATCTAATATTTTACAATTGGCACAGGAGAAAGCCTGGCGCTCTTTTACAAGAATTTTTCAAGTTTTTTTAGGTGCCTTTTTTTTAAGGTTGCGCTTTTTGCCCTAGTTCATCTTTAGAGGCTGCCTGCATGTCTTTGCTCTTTTTCCATCTTCCTTTTGCTTTTTCCTCCATTTTTCGCCATCTTGACTTGGGGTTAACAAGGGAAAAGGCACGGGAGTCACGGGGGGGGATTTTACATCCTCTCCCCCTTAGAGGAATCAAGATGTCCTCATCTCGAGAAGACATGGGAAAGACAAGCACTAATGGGGCTTGCGACCTGTGGGTTATGGGTCCACCATGCTTCCGTCGCACTACTCTTAATGTTTCAAGTAGTACACTCATATTATTCGAATTAACCATAGGTACAAGAGTAGGATTTATTCTCAATTGTGTTATATGTCGATTACGCTTCTAGGAATTTCAGTCCTCCTAATAAGGTTTAGTGGGCTCTAGATCTTCATCTTCATCTGATTCGTCTCTATATCCATAGACTGCACTTGTGTAGCTTCGTTTTCTTGGAGGCTCAATGTCTTCTGGACTTAGATCCATGTAGTCTTCTTGGATGTATCCTAGCTCATTACAATGGAACCATTGACGATAGGGACATCTCCTATGGATGTGCCCTATCTCTGCGAACGTATGGCATCTCTTATCCTGATCTCCATAGTCATCTTTGCTACGATTGCCTGATTTAAGTTCTTGGACGATTGGATTCGCTTAAAGTAATGCATCTTGCAAGTCTGTTAGGCACATTGATTGCAATCAAGTGTTTATGGGTGCATTCAACCCAACACAGAATTTTGACACCTATTGTGTCATATCCATTGGGGGTGCATACTTTAGGAGTGAAACAAACTTCGAATAATATGCTTCAAGGGATAATCCTAGTTGTTTCAAGTCATAGAATTCATTCATCTTTTATGTGTTGTAGACAGGTGGCAGATACCTCCCTCGCACAGCTTCCTTAAGCTTATCCCAAGTGACTATCCCCTCCGAGATCGCTTGGTCTCTACACTACTATTTCCACCAAAGTCTCGCTTTGCCTGTGAGCTTAAGTTTGGCAAGCATGGATTGGTTAGCGAGTGCAGTTCCTACTGCCTCAAAATAGTCCTCCATGAACTCAATCCAGATCTCGGCGTCAGCTTGAACAGTCCTTCCCTTGCCATCAAACTCGGGTGCCTTAATTTGCTTGAGAAGAAATTTCTTCTCTTGCATGTCAGCATTCGTGGGTGCAGAAGGTGCCTGACAATCAAGCCATACCACTTAGGTTATTTCTATTTAGGATATGTCTATAAACCGAACATTAATCAATCATGTATCATTAAGAAATTTTGCTCTGATACCAACTATAACGTGCCCGCTCCTCAAATCGCAGGACACATCTTAGCAGTCCGTCGAGAGATATATCTAGAAGATGCCACCCGGCACTCCCAAGGAATGACACGGGGTTTTCCAACTAGGGTCTCTCGAGTCTGCCCCGCAACGGAGCATATCCAACCGTTCCCACTAGGATCGACCTGAAGTCCGGGTTCCTTGTAATCGGGTCTTCCTAACAGTCTTCTAGCGTTGGTCTACAACTGCTCCACTTTGCGCAGACCCAACTGGGCCAAAGCATACTCATACCACACTTGGTTCAAAGAGAATGGAAAACGAGAGGGATGCATCACTCGACCTCTCTGCCCATAGGGCATAGTCCCATTCCGGTCCCCTAAAATTGTATGAATCACGTTTTTAACTTACAAGTTCTAAGGTAAGGTCTATCTAACGTTCGCACAAATAAATTCCATTGAGGAAAGCTCTCGGCTAACCGAGACCACCCTACTGTAGGATGGACCCGATGGTCACATCCACCATGCTTCCCCTGGGGGGTTGTTTTAGTTATCTAATTACCTACCACATTATATTTGACACATAAAAGCAACTTCCTTAATTAACCCATTAGCCACAGGTTCCTTTATGTAATTTAGGGCACAGACACTAAGACAAGATAAAACAAGATCAAACACTTTCTTAACTTATCTTCAGATTAATGTTTTTGTCTCCCGCCCATACAAGAGGATTAAGTGTCCCTTTCTGCCTCCGCATAAAAAATCCTTACGTCTCCCGGCAATAAAAACCCGAAGGTTTATCCTACCAATATTCTACTCTGTAACTAGTATCCAGAGCCTCAAGTTCCCATCTTGAGTCACATAGAACACTTGTGTAGGGTCTGGAGGCATTGGGATTTACGACCAGAGCCCTCCCTAGCACCCAAGCGTCCTTCTACGCCAAGTAATTTCCATGGAGAGACCTCTCACGACGGGTTCGGTCCATATTCCCAGCACGAATTCATAACCCCCTTGATTAGTGTTTGGCAGTTCGCGGGGGGTAGCTAGCGCCATTCTTCCTTAATTATCCCTTTAGGAAATCATCCACAGCTGAAGCAACCAGCCCAATAACATTTTCTAGGGAAACATCCCTTTTGTTCCCATGGCAATTTATCCTTATAGTTCCCGCCATGAAATCACTTGGATATTCATCCAAAACCATAGCCAATCCTTAAGTATTGGGAACAATCAAGCTAAAACAACCAGCCTAACATCCTTTAACTAGGAAAACATCCTTTTTGTTCCCATGGCAATCAGTCATCATAGACCCGGCCATGAAATCATCAATCACACCCCACTTGGATAAACACCCAAAACCACATTAACAAACAGTTGGATGCACAACCTCTTGCCTCAAGGCATCACAATCCCATTACATGCACAACCAGAATTTAACTTGGATGTATCAAAACACTTGCTCAAGGAATTTACAACCTTTTCTAAGGTAGAAATCCTTCTAGATCCTTTAAATGATCTAAGTGGTCTTCCTCTTGATCCTCATTTAATCAAAGCTAACATTGCCCTATTGTTTCAAATATAGACAAGTTAGGTAGTTTGTACAATATTCCTATTAAGGTGAAGTTCCTTTCCTGAATACCCTCGGCACTCTTCCTTAGGTCCATTGCAACCTGCAAGATCCGATACCTTGGGTATTGGGGTTTTCCCTAAGTACACCTTTGCTTGTAAGGAACAAGAATCTACATAGTCGAATGCCAATTCAACTCGTGCTTTTTTAGTTATGGACTAGTGATCCACCCTTTCAAACGACCTTAGCATCAACTAGGTCTTCATAGGAATTTTTCCCTAGATAGTTTACCTATCTAACTCCTAAATGTTGTTGTGCATTGAGTCCACTAGGACGTCCTTACCCTAGTATGTAGGTCTCCCCTTCCTAATTTTGATCTGTAGGTGTTGAGACATTAATAGTTCCACTTGATTCGGTCTGCTTCTTTTCCCCTTGGGCATTTCCTTGTGGTAACTTAGTCCTAACTCAAAGCATTGACTGGTCAATCAAGGCAACAGACAAGCCTTTATTCGCAACCCATCCAAGAGCTTTTTATCCTTCCAGTTCTTTACTCATCTCTCTCTAACCAAGTAAAGTTAACACACTTGCCAACGCAAGACTTTTCACCTAGACCTTCAGGATACATTAGTCTAGATGCATGCATCCCTTCCATCTCTCTTAGTGTAGTACTATGCAGAATTCTCCAATCAACTTACCCATCATGCACATGTTGCGTTTAATATATTAGTACATCCTAAACGACCTTTAACTCTCTTCATACCTGGCAACGAATACTTATTCCTAATGCACCGGATCTCATGTGACTTGTGTATATGAAAGTCTAGGTTTCTATCCATCGGTGCAATTGCATCCTATGAACGCAAACTAACATTTCATGTGTTTAATTTTTATGTAGATGCAAATCATGATTTTTATTGGTTAATTTAAGCATTGCTCTATGCAAAGGTCTATCATTTTATGTAAAATTTTATGAAAACCTTATCATTTCATGTGTGTGAATCCATGTAGAATCCATTCTATTTGTCCACTTGACTCCCATGCAATCATCCCGTATTTGTAATATTTCGTGCAACAATATTTCATGTACTAGGCTAGTCAATATTTCATGCAACTCATGCACTTGACTTTTCATAATCATGCACTTTAAGTATGAAAGAAAAACCATGAACAATAAGCAATAAGAATAGTGGGAGGGTTAGAGGACACCCTTTTTGAGTGGGTAGTCAATGTCGTCTTACTAGGTGTCACAAGCATCCATGGACGTCCGGTCTCATGCGTCCACATAACCTTGAGTGTCCTTGATTTCTCGATGGCCACAAATGAGTCTTCGTGCTTGGCCTTATGATTTCTCTTCAAGTTCTCTTCTTTCTCATCTTCTTCTTCTTCTCCTCTCTCTCCTTCTTCTTCTCCTTCTCTCTCTCCCTTCCTCTTGTTCTTTTTCTTCCTCTCCCTTGCTCTCTCCCTCTTCTTCTTCTTCTTCTTCTTCTTCTTCTCCCTTCCTCTTCCTCTCCTTCTTCTTCTCCTCTCTCTCCCTCTTCTTCTCCTTATTTCTCTCCCTTCCTCTTCTTATTCTTCTTCTTCTCCTTCTCTCCTCTCTCTCTTCCTCTTCTTCTTCTTCCCTTCTTCTCCTCCTCTCTTTCCCTCTTCTTCTTCTTCTCTCTCTCCCTCTTCTTCTCCTTCTTCTTCTCTTTCTCTCTCCCTCTTCTTCTTCTTCTTCTTCTTCTTCTTCTTCTTCTTCTTCTTCTTCTTCTTCTTCTTCTCTCCCTCTTCTTCCTCTCTTCTTCTCCTCTCTCTCCCTTCTTCTTCTTCTCCTCCTCTCTCTCCCTCTTCTTCTCCTTCTTCTTCTTCTTCTTCTTCTTCACGACTAGGAGGGCACTATTTACAAGGGATGGGGGGGAGATGGCGTGTTGACCAAGACGATTGGACCGCTGCTTGCCAACATGTAGGTGGAGCGTTGTCCATTCCAGACGGAGGGGGAAAAGGGCTTGCTGCATTCGTAGCAGGGGCACCATGTGCCTCAGCCCACAAGGGGCTTTATAGAGGGGGGGAGGGAGGAGATGGTATGGGGAAGGGGGGGGTGGGGATAGATGGTCGTCTAGCAGCTGCCACCCCTTCCACCTGGGGGTTGCATGCCCCCCTCTTTTCCTTAACTCTCTCTCTCTCTCTCCCTCCCCGCCATGCAAGCGGCAGGGGGAGACAAAAAAAAAATGTCTTAATTTTAAGAAGTTTAAACAGAGGGGGGGGTTCTCATGGGGGGAAGGCACAGGAGTCATGGGGGGGATATTACAGCTTTGGCTCTAATGATTTGCTCATGTTGAGGTTTGGAGGGTTGTGACCAATCACGACCCCCCTTCCTAGATTTGCTAGTGGGTTTCTCTAAGGGTGGCTTTGTAGACTTTGAAGGAATTGTGCAGCCCTTGCTAAAAGTGGTGACTATATTGACATTATCTATGGTGAGGTGAATGCGCTGGGACTCATAGTGAACATTACAATGAGCTTGCTTTTTAAATGTGCGTCCTAACAATAGTGATCATGTACCTGCATCTTTAGTGTTTGGCAACACATAAAAGATCATTGGTATGCTTTCAGACTTGATAGAGATTGCTAGTTTGCACTTTCCCAAGAGTGCATATGATCAGCCCCTAATTGGGCTGAGTTTGGCATTGGTGGGTTGCAACTGCGGAATCCCATTGCTTTGCTTTGATACCAATTGTAATGTGTTCGCTCGTCCGCTTGTGGGACACGTCTTAGAAGCCCATCGGGAGGACGGTCTAGAAAGCTCCACCTGGCACTCCCAAGGAATGACACAGGGTTTCAATCTAGGACTTCCCGAGTCTGCTCCAAGTGGGAGCGACCGAACACTTCCGCTCAGGCAGACTCGGGAAGACCTAAATCGCAAACCCTGTGTCATTCCTTGCGAGTGCCAAGCGAAGCTTTCTAGACCCTCCTCCCAATGGTCTGCTAAGACATGTCCCACAAGCGGACGAGTGGACACGTTACACTCAGTGGATGGGTAACGTAGGGTCCAGGTGGTCTAGGTATGCCCGTAGGGTTTATCTCCATCCTAGGAATGGCTGGCTTGGCATCATTAGGTGTCGAAAGAGCCATTGGGACTCCCCCTCCGAAGAAGTTTGGCGGCCTATTCGCTAGGTATGGTTGATTATATGGCTTCTAGTATGGGACTCTCCTCGGCAATCTACAATGCATGCCATATCTACAGTCTCGTGCTCCACCAGGTTGTCAATGAGATTGATTAGGTTGAGTAGATCCACTTCTCCAATGGAGTTTTTCCTTGCTACGCCTAGCTCCTCTGTTGTGTTTTCAGTTGGGTCCTACGCTTGGGGTTTCAATCACCTAACTATGTCTCCGAGTCTTCTCTTATTGGTGGGTTCCTTCACGTTATTACGTCTGAGTGAGTTCCTTGTTAATTACAAGCAATTTTCAACAGTCACTCAATGTGTGTGTGTGTGTGTGTGTGTGTGTGTGTGCGTGTGCGTGTGCGTGTGCGTGTGCGTGTGCGTGTGCGTGTGCGTGTGCGTGTGCGTGTGCGTGTGCGTGTGCGTGTGCGTGTGCGTGTGCGTGTGCGTGTGCGTGTGTGTGTGCGTGCATATGCGCATGCGCACATGTACTCTTTTCCATGCATTGTGCACAATCAAGCTTTCAGTGTTTCTTATGTGTACTTCAAGTGCTAAAAAATAGTACGAGTGCAAAGACAAGATGATCATTCAGCTTCCGTAGCACTCCTACTTGTGTTTGTAGCCTGATGGGGCTTTAAGCTCACTTCCTAGCCTCTCTTATGGCTTGCTAGGGTCTTTGTCATGTTATTTTGTTCATTGAAGGTCCTGCTAGTCAGCCTACAGCTCTAAGCATGTTGAATTGCAACTTAGTGCATCATCACTATTTTCAACCATTCAACTACGATTTCTAGGTCTAGAACAACTATCTATAAGGCGTTTGGGGAATTTTCTTGGTGCGAGTCGTGCTCCATGTCATCTAGGATGTGTCAAATTTCTCAAGTTTGTCAATCTATGTGTGTCCAATTGTTCAGGGTCTAATTTTGGTAAATCAGACATTTAATTTACCAATGGTCCGATTTGGTCTAGTCCCCCGATTCAAGTCATGTTTGATTCTCAAAATTGAACAAGTGGTCGGACAGGGTGTGTCTGATCAAACGGGGTGGCTACTCCAATTTGGATGTCTCTAATTTCAGGGATCGAGCGGGTCGAGTGTCCGATTTGGCCGAGTAGTGAGTCCAATTCTCACCTGTCTGATTCTTGGAAATTAGACAGGACAGGGTGGTCCAAGTGATGATGTGGCAAGGTCCAATTTTAGTAGTCTAATTTTCAAAATCGAACTAGGTCTTTAGTTCGAGCGTCTGATTCCATGGAATCAGATGTGCAATTCTAGGAATCGGACACTAGGAAGCCTTTCTGATTCTGTCGGTTGAAACACGTGTCGACTACAAATTGACAAAAATCTCCTTGCTCAAGCTATGATTGCCTGCAAGACCTTCCAAAATTCAACTACGGGTATAGGACAAGGGTCTCATATACCTAAATCTCACAAAAAACTCCAACATGCTCCAATTGATTCGATGTAAGCTCGTAGCCTACAAGCTCTCTCTCTCTCTCTCTCTCTCTCTCTCTCTCTCTCTCTCTCTCTCTCTCTCTCTCTCTCTCTCTCTCTCTCTCTCTCTCTCTCTCTCTCTCTCTCTCTCTCTCTCTCTCTCTCTCTCTCTCTCTCTCTCTCTCTCTCTCTCTCAAAGCTAAGACTGCAAATGAGGCTTTCCCTTGCCTTCCAAGGTCCTAAACCCTTGTTGGGCACAACCTTAATCCTCCTTATCACCCCCCTTGCAATTCCAACACATCTAAGCACTCATTTTTTCCATTTTTTCCATGTTTATGCCCTGTTTGGGCCTATTTTACAGTAGCAAACCCTAAGCTTTCCACTCTGATTTCTCGATCCTAACCTACTCTAAATGCAACAAAAATCAAAAGCAAAGTACTGAAGTGATTTCTCCCACTCAACCAATCATCAAAAACCAAAAATACTTACTTGGATTAACAGCCCAAATTCTCCTCTCTAACTCTAGCTCTAGTTTGGGGATGAAACCCTTACTTCGATGCTCAATTTGAGGCATGCAAACACTCAAGCTTGAATCCATTGGTCTCGGCACAACGGAACCAAAATGTAGAGGCGAGAGCTCACACTCAACTGCCAAGACCCACAGACCGCTTATTCCTTCAAGTGTTTCAAGTGAGCACCTATGGCTATCTCTCACCTAGTCTACGCACCCTCGATCCTATCGGGGTGTAGCAAGCTTATCTTGATGCCCCAACAAGTAGCCTCCTCCCTCGAGTACTCTGATAGCTCCATGATTCATGATGCAAGCTCACTCCCTCGAGTACTCTGATAGCTCCATGATTCATGATGCTATCTCTCACCTAGTCTACGCACCCTCGATCCTATCGGGGTGTAGCAAGCTTATCTTGATGCCCCAACAAGTAGCCTCCTCCCTCGAGTACTCTGATAGCTCCATGATTCATGATGCAAGCTCAAGAATCCTCGAGCCTCTTCCTCCAAGCTCCATCCTCCATAGCCACACACAAGATGAGAGAAGAGAAGAGAAGAGGCAAAGAAGAGAAGAGATGATGGAGAGCTTCACCTCTAAGATCCCTCACCCTCACACACTCACTTTCTCACTCAAGCACTCACTAACAAGCATAGAGAAGAGAAGGAGAGAAGGCGAAGAGTCCACTTTGCCACACACCAAGAATGAGCTCTTCATTCACTTTTCAACTTTATATACAAAACCCTAAATCCCTTTTGGGTGATCATCCCCTTATCCCCTTTTTTACATGGCGGCCATGGCCTAGGCCCTCTTTCCCATTGTCCTCCTATCTTCCTAGCTTCCTTTCTATTGCCCATCTACCTTTACAATTTGCACAAGAGGGAGCGTGGCGCTCTTTTACAAAAAGTTTTAGGGGTGCCTTGCATTTAAGAATGTGTTTCTGCCTTTGGCTTAACTTTTGAGGCTACCCTTGCACTGTCGACCGTTTTCCTTCTTGCTTCTTCCGTTGTGTCTGATTGGGCCACCTCTTTTAGGTCCTGACTTGCACTTTTCCACTTTTTTCGCTTTCTTCTTGTGCTAAGGTTAACGCCTGCACTGGAATAGAAAGAGAATACAAGCAATTATCCCTAGACTTTGATGCTACAACCATGAGCTCATAATCCATAGAGAAGTAGAAATGGTGATGAGTCAAAAAGTGGTCAAACAAGAAACCCCTAAGTGTGCACCTTACACCAAAGCCTTTTGCAAACCTCAACTGAGCTCTTAAGCTCTAGAGATCTGTTAATCTCTGGCAAACATATCAAGCTTAACCTTGAATTTTTGGTACAACAAGCACAAAAACATCATTTTTACTGCATGAAATCAAGTTTATAAGGCAAGTCTTATTGATTATGGCTTTGCTTCATATGAGGAGATGAATCATAAGCAAGGGGTATTTGATGCATAGACACCCTTGAGAAGGACGTAGGACTGAAATCCTCCATGGATGCTTGAAGAAAAGCCTGAGAAAGATGAGGAAGAAGAAGATGAAACCCTACCTCCAAAAAGTAGGACTTTTAGTCTTCTTCAACCTCCTATAGCTCTATTTTGTCAAATGTCCTTCAATTTTTCTTTGAAAGTTTATCCTAACTTGCCAAAATGGCAAGGAGACCTCCATTTTTGTAAAGATTTTCTTGAAATGGTCTCAGATTTGACCATAGTTAATTGTAGAAGTCTATCTCAACCAAAATAGTCACAGTAACCAAGAATGTACCTCCAATTTATTGTCCTAAGTACTAACACCATACCTGAAGCTTGAAATTGATCTACTAGTTGGATCTAAACTACTACATTGATACCAATGAAAAGAACTATTCTATTGAATTAGTCTAACATCTAATGCCAAAAAACATGGAAACCAAATAGAAAATGTTGAGCATGATAATGCCATGGAGAAATCCTTTTGTTAATCCATAGCACAATGGAGCCATGGTTGCTACAAGAAAATACAAGGAAGTAACCAACGCTAAGCTAGTGCTAAGCTAAATGTACTTGATGATTTCTAAAAAATGAGCAAAAAGTAATTACATTGGAACTAAGGCCACCTTTTATCATCCTAAGCTAATACTCTCTATTTACACCTTTTTTCCAAATTAATAATGGTCTCCTCCATCCTCTAATATCCTTCATTACATCGACATCATATCCACAACTACTAAAATTGAGTCCTATCTCCCTTTCATAGTTGAAATACCAACTACAAAATCCATACCAATGTATTCACGCTTTATTTGTGGTGAATGGGATGCTTGTTCTTGATGTGGTAACCCTAGTTCAATTCCCTATAAAATTGATACATAGCTTGAGGATTCCACCCTTCTTCTTTTGAAATAGAATAGGAGCACCCTAGGGAGAGTTTCTAGAATGCATGAATTCATGATCCAGTAGTTGTTTTAACTACTCCTATTCAATTACTTCCAGAATAGACATTTTATATGGTCTCCTTGTGTTGCAACTAGTTCTACCCCAACTATCAACTTGATTGCATGATCCACATCCCATTTAGGAGGTAATTCAATTAAACCTTCAAGGAAAACATCTTTGTAATCACTTAGTTATGAAGACTCATCCTCATCCTTACTATCTTCTAGTTTATTAAGTTTGATCAAATAAGCATAAAGTCCCTTTCTTATTCCCTTTAGGATTTGACTAGCTTTGGCTAACTAGATTCTAGGTCTACCTAGCTTTCATTTGCGATTGAACCATTTTTCCAAAAAGATTTTTGAATGTGTGTTATCCTTCCCCATAATGTATGTTTTTCTAATTGGGGACACTAACTAGTTCATTCCTAATAAGCAATCATAGATCCCCAAAGGCATGACCCGAAAATTTGCTATAGTAGCTTTATCACCTACTTTTGAAACTCAACATTATGAATCACCTATGTTGACACAATTTCCTTTCCATTTGCTAGTTCTACCAAGGGTTTTCTAGAGGATTCTAGATTTAACTTTAGCTTTCTTCCATACTTAGGGGAAATAAATGAATGGGTAGCTCCAAAATTGATGAGGATTTCAAAAGTAGTACCTTGACATTCTTATTGGTATATGGGTGATGTGGGGAGCATATTTTTGAAGCATCATAACCTTGACATATTTCCAAATCCTTAATGAAAGTGTGCCACTTATTGGCTCATGGACATGTGGGGAGCATATTTTTGAAGCATCACAAAGGGCGAATCATAACCTTGTAATGTTAACCCTAGCTATTACTAGCCTTGGAATGCTACCTTGATTTGGCTCCAAGTCATTATGGCTTCAAACACAAATTTTTCATGACACCATTGCTTCCACCATAGTCACGCTTCATCTATCAACCATAGTTATGCAATCATTACTTAATTTTCTATACTAGTACCTGCATCAAGAAAACAGTCTCTCATCTACTCAATCCAGGTCTTGGCATTAACTTAAAGCTTTGTTCCTTCTTTGTTAAATTTAGGTAGCTTGACTCATTTGAAAAGAAACTCTCTCCCCTTCTCTTCAATGGGGTGAATAGCAAGAGGAGTTGAAGGTACTTCGGTTGAGGGAACTTGAAAGATGTTTAGATCTTTTCTTCATATCAATACAATTCTTGGATTTTCAATACTTGGCAACCTGATTTGTCAAGTTATCAAGAAACAAAAAATTGTATTATCATTCTAGGAAGATCATACACTCAAGGCATTTCTAGATAATCCTAGGATTCAGTATGGCTACTAGTAAAATTTTGCTTAAACTTATTTCTAGGAGACACGTTGGATCTACAAATGACATATCATTGCTAATCTTGGCAAGATCTTTACTAAAAAATAAAGTTATATGTTCATAATATTAATGTGCCAGAGTCTATACACAATTTTTGACATAAAGTTTTCATACAAGACCAACAATTTTTACATATGGGAGTTTGTACAAGATCACGAATTTTGTCTAACTTGTATTTTTGTTGTAGAGGATGTTCTAAGTAGTTACATAAACTCAATTGTGGATCTACCATAGAGCTAAGATATTATAAGTAGGAGGCTCCTTCAGAGTATTGAGCCCTAAATATTTATTAGGTTATTTCGTAATTATTTTCATGTGATCAGCCAGCTATAACCACACAATTTGGCTGGACAATCTTGGTAACACAATAATAAACCCATTAGTTTAGGGTCATTGTCTCACCTTCTTTGTGTAGCATAGGATTTTTAAGGCTTCTATAAAACATAGAAAGTCAAACTAGTCAAAGCCATTTTGCCCAAGATAGCATTCATGAACTATATTCTAGGCTCATTCTAGGCTGCTTATTCGACTGGCACAAATGAAGAAATAAGTAGGTGTCTAGCATCAAATTTGATATAAGGTCCAAAAATTTGGATCGAATCGGTTAACTCAATGAATAAAAGTCTAATCCATCATGCATAAAATTTTCTCCCTTGAGGTGAAATTGCACTACTACTTAGTAGATAGTAGGGAATAATTCACAAAAATGTTGCAGTTCTCCCTGCATACAACTTTGATAGAGTTAGTAAAACAATTCTTTTTTGAGAAACTCTAATTTCATTTCTCAACATAAGATTGATAAATAATATTTTTAATTCCCTTTTTTTCTCAATGAATCATTAATTAATTAGACCTTGACCTATTATTGCCCTCAATTCTTCCTTTAGATCCTATCCCATGTTTTAACATTTGCTCATGTGATACTATTTTTGGATATTTCTTGGATCTAGTCATCAAACTTATTTGTAGTCAATATTTATCTTGGTCATATTTCTAGCCATATCATGACTTTTTTTAAGGTTTCTTACTTCATCTTTTGTTGCCAATCTAATTTTATATATGGGTTAACTATTAGTGAGGCACTAGAGCATTTGCGTTACCAAATCATTTTCCTATATGACTTAACTACTAGTGAGGCACCATAGCATCTACCTATGGATCTAGCACAAGAATTTGGCACTACAAGGTAGGGGCACTTCCAATGCTTTCTGGGCCAACTTTATCATTGGACTCTCATAGGGGTCTTGTAGTGAGTTGTTCTCCCTACAGAACAAGTTATGGTCATGGCAGAAGCCCACCAAGGGGTGGCAGGTTGACAGTTCTCTCCAAATGTCACCACCTAGAGGATTCAACAAGTAGGCCTATGATGGCTGACAAAGCACAGTGACATGCAAAAATGGGTTCAATAGTGTGATTCCTGCAAATGCTTGGGACAACCCCTAGCTCGAGATCGGCTCCCCTTACATTTGATTTTTCCATTAGAGCCTTTCTACAAGTGGGTTTGCAACTTTGCAGGGCCAATTAACTAGCAACTTGTAAGACCAAGAACAAGTACATCCTAACTACTACTAATTATTGTACCAAGTGGGTTGAAGCCATGGCCATTAAAGGTCAATTTGGCCAACTCCATTGCTACCTATATGTTTAAAGATATCCTGACTTGGTGTGGATGCCCAATGGAATTCGTGAGTAACCATGGTGGTCATCACCCTCATAGACCTATGTAAAACTAGCTCATAGACCCTATAGAAACCCTCATAGACCTATGTAAAACTAGCTCAATAGGAGCCTCTAGCTATCCCACTTGTCTATCCTGTAAGACATGAGACTTTCCACCATCCTATGGCACTCATATCTCAACATTAGCAAGCTATCCAAGCCCTTCATTATGTGGAATAGGTCATACAATCTACTCATGTATTGGCTGCCTATCCTCTTGAAACATCACTCTATAATATCTCAACCATTTTGATAGGCCACTTGTGCATCTTATTCTCATTAAATATAACATCATGGTTGCATACTACCTTCTTTGATTTAGGATCGCACAAGCAATAGCCAATTTTTTCTAACTCTCCAAAGTTAAGAAAAATGCATTTATTGGAATTAAGATCAATCTTACTCCACTTAAACCTAGGTATATATATGAATTTCTCACAACCAAAAACACAAAAGTGATCATAATTAGGTCTCTTTCAAGACCATAACTCCTCCACAAGTGATCATAACTAGATCTCTTGCAAGACCATAACTCCTGTAGTATTTTGCCATCCAATGACTTACTAGGAGACCTATTAATCAAATGCACTATTATCTTTATAGCTTCAACTCAAAATCCATTAGTGAGACCAACATTAGAGGGCATAATATTGTCTCTTTTTTGAATGGTTATGTTCATCTTCTCAACCACACCATTTTGACCAAGATCCTCAAGAATTGTTGACTCTCTTTTACATATATCATTATTGTGAAAAAGAAAAACAAACATCATTTATAATTATGTAGCTTTTAAAAAAGAAAACAAATAAGAAAAAAGCATGTTAAGAGAAACCAATGCTTTTTTTAAGGCTAAGGCTATCACACACACACACACACACAAAGCATTAATTAGAGGAATCTGGGCTAAATAGAGGAGCTGATATCTAGTGTGAAAAGATGGTTCTCTAAATCATAGGGGAGTCATGAAGCCAACACAAATTGAGTGGACTGGCCTTGAGCATGGAGAAAGGACGAATCACTACTGGATTTGATTGGTTTGTGGAGACCTATCTGCTATATAGGAGAGGTTGCAATCATTGATAAAAAACAATGTCATAATATAGTGGGGCTATTGCAATTCTTGCTGGTACTAGAGACAATTGTTTAAGCAATGTCTAGGCGGCATCATTATTATAGAGTTGTAAAGGTAGCAACATCTTCATGCTTGAAGTTGTGATATTGAAGAGACTAGAGATATTATTGAAGACCGCATCACAATTAGAAGTAGCAGCAAGTGTGAAGCATGGTGGAGGAAGGATGTTTGGAGGAGTAGTCACTTGAAGTGTAAGCATGTTTGGAAGGAGGTTTGGCTATCCACAAGTTGCAAGATTGAAAAATAGAATATTATTGAAGAGGTAAAGAAGCCATAATAGTGAAAGTTGGCATTCTCAAAGTAGAAAAGTCAAGATCTTGCGAAGTCAAGTTCAAGAATTTTATATTTGTGGAGAGGGTCTACTTTTTTATGAGTAAATGTGTAGTAATTGGTGAAGTATTAAAGACAAAACAACTATTCACACACAAGATGATTACCCAAAGCTATCTAGGAGTGTGAAGCAAGAAAATTATATTTGTGTGTGGACAAAGTTCATAAGCATTGCTTCTACCTCTCTTCCTTCATCTATAATCATTCTCACTTAAAATGAATACAACCATCTCTTTTGCATAAATCAATTTATTTTTCTCATACCCCATAATTGAAAACAAATATCTTAACGCTAGTCTTGTAATTTTCCATAAAAGTGGTTGTAAGCTACTTAAGTGGCTCAAGTCCTACTTGACTACATTTGAAATACAATACATATATGATACTAAAACAGGATAATATTGTGTTATTACTCCACTAGCTATAAGAGACATTGTTTTTTGTCATGGTTGTTGTTTGGATATGTGAAAATGTGAAACTTTAATATGAGAGTTCTCGTGTTGTTGGATGATCTCTTGATCTTGCTTATGTTGTGGACATAAGGATTGTGAACTCAAGACCTTTATCTTTTGTGTCATTATTCTACCCTAATTGCTTGAGGCTTGTGAGGTTGTTGCTTACATTTTCTTGGGTTGGGTTGTGGGTGATTTATTATTCCCATTTAGTTCATCATTTAGTTGAGATCAAACACCATTATTGATACTCATTTTTGTCACAACATCAGGCTATAGATAGCAATTACATAGTTTACTACTCACTAATAAATATCAAATAGAGAGACTTTGAGAAGGGCAACTTAGTGTTGCTCTACTCTACTAAGGGCCACAAACAAAAGATGAAGTTTAGAGTTCATAGTTCATTCTATGTGCACCAAATTAGAAAAATTAGCAACATGGAGCTTAAGAATCTAGCATACAAAGGCATTGGATTTTTTAAATGAAATATGCATTAAATAATATTATCCACCAACATATTCTTTGCATGAACTGTCAATGATACTGTTGATTGTATTGTATATGCTATGAAAATCATAGAGATTGACCCCGAAGATGATGAACGTGTACCACCAGCTTACCTTAGGGTCAAGATCATTGCTAAAAGAGAGCATATCATCAATGCTCTAATAGTCAAGGGAGCTAATTAAATGTCATGATCATGAAGACTAGCAAATTTGGCAACCTCCACTGACATCGACCATAATGAAAGTGAACCCATATGAGGATACACCTTGCATACTCCTAAGAAAGTACAAAAATTTATGATGACCATTGAAACTAAGAGTCTTCCTACCCTTTTCTACATATTGGTTAACATAGAAGGAGTTGGGAAAGAGACCTTACCAGGTCAAACATTCACACAATAGGCCAAGAGCACAATTGACTATGACATACACACCTAGTACAATCTAACTGGGAGATCATTATATCTTTATGCAAGCGTATGCTTGTTTCTTCACAGCAAGCAATGCCACCGACATCCTTAAACTCACCAATAATGCGACCCTTAAAGAGGGCAAACCTGCTCATGTAAAAATTACATGACAGAGTGAGCAAAATATGAGAAAGGAGTGAAGAGCACACAATAAATATGAGAAGAACAAAAACTTCTTTTAATTCCAAACAAATTGATATAAGAATGGTTATGTCTATCCGTGCACTTCCACTTTGAAGCTTAGATGGTGATGTAGACAAATGATAGGCGAAGGGCTTAAGCCTAGGTGGAAGAACTTTGACTAGGTGAAAGATAGATTGATGATGGTTTTGAAGGGGTTTTCTATTTATAGATTGGAAATGTATTCTCATCAACAGGTCCAACCATATTATGAAGCTTCCTTAGTGGGCCAAGGAATATTCTCTTTATTGTCAAGCCAAGGGACATTGCCCCTAAACCCCTGTTAGGGAGGCTACCTCCTCCCCGCCCCGGTGCTCCCCGAGACCCCCTAAACCTTCGTTGATATAGTTCTCTCTCACTTCAATGTGCTTAGTCCTTGGATGCATGATTGGATTCTTTGCTAAAGGTTCAGTTGAGATGTTATAAAAAAGGATAGGAATGCAATCAAAGAATCCATAGAACCCAAGTTTTCGCAAGCATCTCTTTAAACATACACCTTCACAAGTTGTTGTAGTTAAGGTCTTGTATTTAGCTTCTATAGATGAGAGATTGATTTTATTTTGCTCTTTGGAGCACCAAGGTATTGCTCCATTTTCAAGGGAAGAAGCATTGCCCACTTTTGGGGCCCTTGCGAACTTTCTCCTTGCAAATGCAGTCAAGGGTTGCCACTTTTAGTTTTAGTAATACAAGTTGATTCAATTGAACCGTTTGCAGCAAGTGCTCCTTGAAACTTGGGACCAAATTTAGTGAATTTTCCAAGGGAATAGTAATGGAGACCGGGCCCCTCAAGCTGCTACTAACTTAACTACTCTATTTAACCCAACAGCTAACCCAAAATGCTCACCTTTTTACCATTTAGTCACATATACCTCAACTGATATACAAGTTAGGACCCAAGCAATGCCTGAACTCACTCGTGGCTTCTCCTCATAATGGAATCCTTACAACTTTGAGTACCATGGATCATTGGTGGCACCTTATGGGAATGGGGTGTTGAGCATATCTAATAGCTTAATGAGTTGCTCAAAGCATAAGTAAACCACTAAGAACCAATGAAAGACAACTATACCAATTACAACCCTTCAAAAGTGGATTTTCAAAGCTAACCGCAAAAGCAAAAAGACTATGGCTCATACTAAATGAGCACAAAAATCTACTTTATGTTGATCATGACAATGCTAATGATGTATCAATGCTCAAGTTAGATGGATTCAAAAAGCTTTGCTACATGCTCAAAATTATTATGTAGGTAACACATGGATTTGACTATGTCGAAGCCTTCACAACCATCCACCCTTGCTAGAGCTGTAGTAGCACTATCACTTGAAATTTATTTGTCTTGATCACAACCACCAACATCATCTAAATCATGGAAACGATCATGGATCAAGCCATGCAGCATAAGAACCAAAACATTAAACCTCTATTGGTATACAAGAAGAAAACACCTACTACAACACCTCTACTATCTACATAAGTTGCAACTAAACACGAGGAATGCTCTTCAAACACATTGATTACAAAGGAAATCTCAAAGCTTCAGCAAGGGACAACTACCTAGGTTGTGAGCAGTGTACAAAAATACAAGGATCCCTCAATGACTCCATATTGCCTCACAACCCCCCAATCATTAGACACCTTACTATTCTCAATGTGAGACTAGCTGAAAGGTATAATTGATCGATGATAATGTTTTATCCACCACAACCGTTAATGGCCAACAACACTCACCACAATGAGAAATCTCATCTAATTTAGGGATACACAAGTTGGAGATCAATAGAAATCCCCATCCCAATCAACTAATTGTATTAACTATACAAGTCATAAAAGTCAGATCCATTGCTTCTAGGCCTAAAATCCTCTTAGAAGTAAC
The DNA here is from genome assembly GCF_053477565.2 of Lygodium microphyllum. Classification (NCBI taxonomy): domain Eukaryota; kingdom Viridiplantae; phylum Streptophyta; class Polypodiopsida; order Schizaeales; family Lygodiaceae; genus Lygodium; species Lygodium microphyllum. Next base: position 113,404,828 of record NC_141138.1, read on the forward strand.
CCTAAAATCTTCTTAGAAATCCCCATCCCAATCAACTAGTTGTAATAACCATACAAGTAATAAATAGCCAGATCCATTGCTTCTAGGCTTAAAATACTCTTAGAAGTAACCCTCCATCGTGGAATTAGCCGGTAAAATATGGAGCCCCAAAAGGAACACTAAGGAAAATAGGGTTTCTACTACAAGAAAATCTATCTTTTACTATCAACAACCATCTTTTTCATTTTTTATGTAATCACAACAAGGAAAAGAACACTAGGAACAAGAAATCTTCACGCAGCTTCATAAAAACAATTCTCCCACGGCTTTAACTTTAACAAAATCCATCATTCTCTTCATATCCTCCATAGAATTCTTTAATAGACCACAAAAGCACAAAAGAATGCTCCACTTTGAATGGAAAGATATAATATATTATTCATCTTCAAATATTTCATGGCTTTCTCTCACAATGTCTCATAGGTAGATACATTGTTTACATAGAATTGGCTATCTCCGACTCTCTCTCTCTCTCTCTCTCTCTCTCTCTCTCTCTCTCTCTCTCTCTCTCTCTCTCTCTCTCCATCAATAGCACATCATCTCCTCACTACAATACTCAATAATCCCTTACAATAACCCTTCTTTGGTCATGGATACCTCTCCCAAGAGGTGTGTCTAATATGAAAGGTCACCAGAGCCACTACAGTGCCTCTTCATATCTCACTAGTGTCACTTCACTCCAGTCTTCTCTTGAGTCTTCAATAGCTACTTCTTCCACTTCCTTGAGCTCTTTTGAACTTATATTCACCTCTTTCTAAGGCTATAAAACTTTCCCATACTACACTCTCATCCACTAGAACACATACAGAGGCATATAGAACAAAACAGAACAGAAACAAAGGCTTACAAAAGCTCAATAGAGGGTTACAGAAGGTTAATAAAAAACATCAAAACCACATAACTCATACTAAAACCATTCCAAACTATCAAAAACCATTCAATGATCTTTCAAACAACCTCAAACTTCATCAATCATTACCCCATGCTTCATACAGAAGAAAAACAAAACAAAACAGAAGCTATAAGAACCTATCATAACATCATAAAGCCTCATATCTCTACTGAAAAATGTCATGAGCTTCCAAAACATAATCAACCTTATCGAAAACACTCTCAAACACTTCCAAAACAATTAATCATAATTCAAAATCCATCAAAAATAAACCTTTCAACCCTCAAAAACAACAAAAATCAACAAAAAGCCAAGTCATTTTAGCATTCAACATATCCCTGCACTTAATAAGGGAGCATCCTCACGACCTAGGAAAAAGGGAATACAAGTTCATCAAAGAGCTCAACTCAATTTATTTTTTAGAATCTTTAAGAAACCATCCAACCACAACCCCAACCCCAACTTATAACCTATATCTAATAAAGAATACAACAAAAGGAAAACCCTTTATCCATTACATATCTTATAAACAACACAAAATCCTGACAAATTCGTAAAGGATATAAGAGGTTCTGTATCTTTGCTTCTAGAGTTATTCATCCACCATCACCATCATTATAAATCTCCAAAAATATAGCTCTCGAAAAAAACGAATATTCAACCACCACAAACTCATCACATATAGAAGTTAACACAACACAAACACAAAACAACCATCTGAATGGCACCTCCAAAAGAGAGATATATAATTATAAATCATGAAAGATACATCTAGAGGTATCAATGAAGACAATCCCTCTTAAAGGCTTGGTAATTGTGAAAATGGTCCATAGATAAGGATTCATCCACAAAAGTTTTTGGAGGATTCTGGAGAAATTGAAGGCAACACGTCCTCTCTAGTAAGACAAGGTATCTGCTAGGCAGACAAAGGGCATGAAAATACAATATATCCAATTGTTGGGAATCAACGTTCACATTTACAGTCATGCATAATTTTGGAATGGCCTTCGGATCATTATATGAATGACTATGCATATACACTAGGTACCGAGAAAAGTGAGTTGTTAATCTCATTAAAGAATCCATAGATTGTGAATTTTGTTGAGCAAAATGAAGATCATTTTGATATGATTGACTAGCAATCATCCACTCCCCTGGAATCAATGGTCGATTAATCTAAGGTCCAATAAGAGAATCAGCTGAGCTCCATCCTCTTCTTCTAGGAACCTTATGATCAAACCCTGCATATTCCATAGGAGATGGAAGAGGAACTAGTAAAAGAGGATGGAGAGATGGGTAGGAAAAGTCATAAAATGAGGAATGAGCTAAAAAGGGATTAGCTTAAAATTTAGGCGAATCTGTTAAAAAATGTATTAATTGATAGGCAGGAAAAGTGAAAGAAATATGTATAAATGGGGAAGGACAAGTCAGAGAAGGGGAAAGGACACGATCTTCAATGAAAGAACAATAATTAAATATCAGAATTTTAGGGGCACCCTGAGGTTGAAAAGAAGGGGTAGAATAACTCGTGAGTTGGATTTATAAAGGAAAAAATAAGCATCATATCTATGGGCAATCTGTTGATAATAAGATAAGCTAGGAACTGATGGACCTAAGGTGGATCATCGATGATAAGCATCAAAGAAAGAGGAATAAAATGGATGTTGTTTGGAAAGATACGCTAAAAGATCCACCCTCAGTTGGTTAATGTTTTGCATATGAATAGAGGCTTTATTCTGTCTTTGATTCAGGATCACATAATCAATCATTGTATGTCACAAAGTTTCAGGACACTCAACCACTTTAGAGGATAACACTAAAACATCTCATCTATCCACAACTCCAAATGTCTAACATACAAAGCAGCTTGTAGGACCACATCCTCAACATACCAAGCTAGATCTTCATCGTCTAGAATCAGCAAATCACCTCTCAAATACATATAAGACATCAGCATTGTATCTGAAGTCACAAAGTCTTCAAAAACCATTCGGACTACTTCAGTCAACAAGTTAGAAGACCAGACCCCACTCCATCTATCCTCTAGAAGAGGTAGATCCATCGTTGAGAGCTTAATATAGAAGGCCAACTTCTATTGTTGATAGTGCACAAAAAATGAGTGATCTAGAGGAGCATATTCCTTGAACTACTCAAATGAAGACCATAATAAATCCATTATGGACTGAAGCCTTTCAACTTTAGCCTGCAACAAAGGGCATAATGTGGCTTGATTGTGAAGAACTGATAAGTCCACAAAGCAGGGGACAAAGAAGAAACTGGCTGCACAGTAAGACTCTGTGAAGAAGAACGTGATTGAACCAACTGATCATTAAGTTGCTGAATTTAAATGTTGCTTTGTTCTAGGGTGGTATTAGCTAATTTAAGCTCCTCTGTTTGGGCAACTATCAAAGCTTGAAGCTCTTGAGATTCCTGCAACAATCTATCCCTCTCCTCAGTCACATTAACCACTTGGGATTTAGTGTCAGTCAACTGAGTTTGCAAACTAGAAATTTCCACTTTCTAAGCACCAATAATCTTAGTATGCTACTCCATCTGGGTACAAAGATTAAAAAATCTTTCTTGAGTAAAAGCTAGCTCATCATTTGCTTTATTCAACTCTTCTTTGGTCTATTAAACTTCTTCATAGCAAGAAGAATAGAGTTGTTGGATACAAGCAATCACCGAGCGCTCAATAGAACTCTGGATATCTTTACATAAGAAAGAAATTGCATCTCTTGCTACCAAACATTGTACAAAAGGAATGGAAATCTCTAGAGTACCATCACGATGTGCTTGGCGTTGTGAGCAAAGATGGCAGTCAACTACTAGATTGAACAGGAATGGAGACTGGAGGAGGAATTGGGGCTGATTTAGCCACTCGTTTAAGGCGTTTTCTCTGAATTACCATAGGAGGAATAGGATCAAGATCCTCAATGAAACATCAGTGTTTTTAGTTAGGAGCAGGAGCTTCTGGTGGATCAACTTGCAAGGTAGGAACTTTCTTCTGAGGGGCAACATATGCCAAGAAGATAGAAAGGTAGGAACCAAATGTAACATTAGTTATATTACCCCTTGTGGCTCTCACAAAGTGTCGATCCATTTTTTACAAAAGATAGGAACTCTAATCAATAGTTATGCCTTTCAACACCATTATGGAAGTTATGAAAAAACTCCTTTGAAAGGTAGTTAGAGGGTGTTTTGGCAACCATAGCCCTATCTTGAAGAAATTGACATAACTGTTTCCACACAGGATTAGAGATCATGGAGACACTAATGCTTGAGGTAGTAATAACCTTCTTAGGGTCCAACACATCCTAAGTCTACTTTTGCAACAACTTAAGTATATCCTCATTCGAGAACAATTGTCAAGTAGTAGGGAAAGAGTCTACTCGAAAGGGTAAAGATAAAGCCAAGCTTTTAGGCATTAGTTGGATAATTGTTCCTCTTATAGGACCAAACTCTTATTATAAGAGGCTAGAAACTGATCACAAATATCAGTATCCTCCGGGATAAGTGGCAATGAAAGTGCTACAAACTTGGCTAAGCCTGCCTTGCTGATAAGATCTAAATCCAATAATAAGGAGTAGTCATGAGACACTAACGGAACATACTGAACTGGGGGAGTAGTACAGGATACCATTCAGATGGATTACACACATACTATTAGACACACAGACAATCACAATGAATGCATGCAAAACAATAGAATATGAATAAATAAAATATCGATCATAATAACTTACATGAACTCGACTGACTGACTAACCATACCAAGCAATTCACATCCTAGAAAAAATCCGATATGACCTCTATACACGTGCAACCAAAAGCTTCATGCGATGTAATATAATCAGACGCCATGAATCCCTGTATCGAGAAGAAAAGAAAATGGCATACCATATCCCCAACTCATCAATATGACTGAGACAAAAAGAGAAATTCTCAAAGGAACTAATCACGTTAACATGACACTGGAACTGTTAACCACCATCAATGACAAAAGACACTAGACAAAACCCCACCATTACCCATCCCCACGAATTATGTTCATTAAAAAGGGAATGTGTAGTGTAATGGAAATAAATATCATGAAGGATTCATTTTAATAAAGTTATTAATAATGGATGGAATTTTATTAGGTTCTAAACCTTTAAAAGAAAATGACGGTTCCTTCTTATCCATTAGTTAAAAATTATTAAGGTTGAAATGGTGCTTGTAATGTAACCCGAACTTCGAACCTTGACTTGGAGTCTCTAAGTGCAAATTCATTTATTAAAAATTAGTTGTGTATTTAGCACTTTTTTGCCAACGCATGCTTTTGGTGACGATTGGTTTATTTTTAAATAAAATTAAATATGTCTGTAGCGCACAAAGCGTGTGCTAAGTGAACACAACGAGTTTATTTTTAATTTAAAAATGTGTGTGTTAAGTGTGTACGCGTGTGAAAATGTATGCGGATTAAAGTTCCTTTTAATAATTAATTGTGGTTTTGGGGTAGCAAAAATAAAAGGAAAGAAAAGAAATATCTGGGAGGAGTGTGTATGCAATTAAAAACTTGGGGCACTCCTCCCCACTGATGTAATGCAACATTGACTAAATGCGACCATAATGAAATCCAACAAGCAAGCCAACTAACTGAAAAATTGAGAACATAAGTGAAAAAAACAAGAACAAAACACCATATAAAAATTTTCAACATTCTTTTAAATGTGGTGATTAGATTTTCAACGACAGATCCATGGATGTGATATAAAATGTATAAGCTTAGATTGGGGTTTTTTTTTTGTATTTTTCTTCTTTTTTTTAAGGTTTGGAAAATTTCAACTATTTTTCAGATTGTTTAAAGTTTTTTTTCTAATTGGCATTATCATTTGTTGAAAATCATACAAATTTTTCAAAATATTCTTCAAGTTTTTTCAACTATTTTTTTAGAAATTTTCTCATTTATTTTTTATTTTTTAAATTTTCTATATATTGAAATCGTCAAAAACACGAAGGAAATTATGTTAATATTTTATGATTTTTTTGGAATTTTTTAATGAATTTTGCAAGTTTTACTTATTTTTAATGAATTTTACAAGTTTTCTAATTCATGGGATTAAAATAATCAAAGTCAGGACAGTGAGGTACCCGGCAGTAGTTGTGTGCGAACAGCAACTCCATGGCATGGGAAAAATGAGATACACGTCCTTGGGCATGAACGGGTGCTACCAGCACATAGAAACTCCAAGACATGAACCAGCACGCGAACAACTGCAAGAACGACACCACGTAAGAACAGCATGGAGACAAGAGGTGGAATGTGTGACCAAGAAGGTGTAGGGTGGGAAAGGAGGTGAGGGGGTAGGGGTGGTTCTATGGAAGGCTAGGGAGGGGCGTGAGGAGGTGGAGTAGGAAGTGAAGGATGTGGAGGTGGTGGAGGTGTGGAGGGGGTGGTGTAGGGGATAGAGGTGGTGGGAGGGGTCGTGGAGGGAGGTGGTGGAGGAGAAGATCGTGGAGAGAGGTGGAGAAGAAGATCAGCAGGAGCTGAAGAAGGAGGGCGCAAGGGCGGCGAGGACGACCACAGGTAGCAGCTCAAGGCCACGGTGGCGTTCCACAGGGGAGGCGGCGAGTGATGACGACCGAAAGGTGGTGGCTTAGGACATCGCAGGCGACAGCGAGGAGACAAAGGGTGGGGCTGAGGAGGGCGACGTCGCATGAGGGGATGGCCCGGGGAGCATCGTGAAGGGGCTAGTGGCGAGGAGGAACAAGGGGCAAGAGGAGCAAGAGGAGGAGGAGAAGGAAGGAGAAGGAAGGAGAAGGGAGGGAGAAGGGGAGGGAGGAGAAGGAGAAGAGAAGGAAAAAGCAAGGGTAGGTGGGGAAGGAGGGTGGGGAAGGAGGAGGGGAGAGAGAAAGAAAGAGAGAGAGGAGAGAGATGAGGGAAATGGGGGGTGAGGGGATGCGGGAGAGGTGGTAAGGGGAGAATTTTAAGTGGGTTTTTATTTATTTTTTAATATTAAATTAACAAGGGGTTGTAATGTATGTTTTTAATAGAGTTTAAAAATTAATAATAAGAAACGATAAACATCCCCCCATCTCGTGCGCAGTGTTGTGATGTTATGAGGACACAGTGTGAAAAAGCATGGAATGCATCATCATCTGACTTCTTTATTGATCTAGAGAGTCAATGTGATCTAAGCCATTAGTACTAGTGTGAGTTGCATGGATTATCCGAAAATACTAGATTTTTGGATAATTTTAGCCTGTTTTTTATATTATTTATTGTAAAAATTTGAAAAAGTTAGAAAAAGCTTCTAGATTAGGATGGCATGCAAAAAGCTAGTTGCTTTTTCAGCCAATTATGGGATTTTCACAAGAGGGGCAGATTGACGAAATCGCGCGTGTTGCAATTGTTGTAAACAGGCTGAAAACTACAGATTGAACTAAAAGAAGAAGAAGGAGTGATCTGGGAGATCCGTGTATAGGTGTCTTGTAGTTTTACCCCCCTTTCAGAGCCAACGGAGCCTTCAGATTTGGCTTCTGAGCAGCAAAGAATGAGCTGTAATTTTTAAGCACGTTTTGGTCTACGAAGAAGCTCTAGGAGATCTAATGCCTGGAGATTCATTTTGAGTAGTGCGAAGATTCCAGGCTCTTTCAATACATATTGATTCAATTCATTGTGCTTTGTCTTTGTAGTGTTTACCACTTGGGTATTCTCTATCTTCTCTTCCATCTCCTATCTCTACTTCATTCTACTTCTGATCCCCGGTGGATTCGACCTTTCGACAAAAACCCCTCCGACAGCGAGCAGGGAGTAAAAAAACGTGTGTTGCCAAGAACGAGAGAGGGTGCGGGCATGTGCAGGGATGGAGAACAACGAACACGACACGCATGTTGAAAGACGGAAACGGGGGCATTCATGCACAAACCCGTGCGACGTCGGGACACAAAACTAGACAAAAATTAATTCTGAAAAATCCGTTTGCTGGAATGAAGTATGGCAAGAAGGAAAAGTAGGCATGACAATGTGTCAGACATGTCTATCACATCAAAAGGCCATTCCAATAGAGATAGGACCCATTCACAAAAAAAAAACCATTAAACATATCTGAAACATGAAAGAAAAATTAATATGAAAAAATCTGACAGTCAAAACTCAGTGAGGTGAACATAGAAAATGTCCGCAGGGAGGATTCAGATAGGATGGGTAAGATCACATGCGGTTCCAGGGATGATAATGCACATTTACATGGAAAAAACGATAAAAACACAAATAAAAATGGAGTCAAAAATTAATATTGAGAGATCTGTGCATCAAAACGGAGGGCAATGAAAAGGAAAAATATTAGGGAAAGTGAGTGAAATAGGTTGGTCTAGTCAAAAGGCAGTTCTGATGGCGTTAGGGGACATTCACATGGGAAAATAAAACACAAAAATGCACAAAAATTTTATAAAATAAAATCAGTCGACCGAATCAGGATGGGAAAAAAATGGAAAATCATTCAGGGACCAAGCTAGACATGGCTATTCAATCAAAATTAAATTGTGAGGTGATTAAGGTAGGTTCACATTGAAAAACAGTTGAAAATACACACGAAAATACATGAAATTATAGAAAAATTAATAACAGACAAATAGTATATTGGAATGATGGGAAAAAAAAAGAAAAAATGTCTAGGGAAGGTATAGGTTAGGGCTGTCATATCAGATTGCAGTTTCAAAGTGAAAAGGCACGTTCGTATGGGAATATATGAAATGGATGAAAGATCCTTCAAAATTTAATAACTCATTATCCGTGACTCGAAATAAGGGGCTGTAAAAAGGAAAAGTGGCCACGTCAAAGAGACAAACAAAGCTATAAGGTTGGATGTGGGTTCTCGTGAGCAAAGGATGTGGGCATATGGAAAAACATTAAAATAAGGGATAAAGGGGAACGGAGAAGGAATGTCCTTGGGAAGGGGATGAAGGAGGACAGATGGGTGGGGAAGGAACCCCATCATAGTAAAATCAAGGCATGGCATACATGCACAACCAAATCATGGTAGATGCATGAGGGAATGTAACATAGACGCATAGGGACGCATTCCCACACTTAAGACCTTAATGGGAAGGGAAAACTAAGCAACAAGGACCTAAGATCACTCATCAGACCAACCACTAACATCCCCACACTTAAAACATGACCGTCATTAAGAAATAGAAGGTAGAGGAGGGTTAGAAAAAATTGGCCCATGTTACCGAAAATTAAAGTTGATTGTTGATGTCACATGCTATGTCACAGTCATCTGCTATTGTAAGAGGTACCAAAGTGTCTTCACAACACACGTCCAACATGGCAGGGACCACATAGTAGCACCCAAGGAGGCAGCATTGGTGAGAAAATCGTAGAAAATCATTAATGGTGAAGAGGCGAAGGATATTGCACTTGGCTCACAGTTACTCAAATGGAATGAAAGAACAGTCACTGACCCCACAACGGACATCGCTCAATTGAATAATGATTGAAACACAATCTCACACCTGGTTTAAAAATCAACAAGAACACAATATTAGTGAGTTTGGGAATCTCCCAATTTCCATTTTTTGAATACTAAAAAGATGGCATCCGAATAACATGCCCATAAGTTTCTCAAAACCATATGATGTGACATATCATTGGAAAGCGCTTGAAAATTGGAATCTATTGAGCTATAGAGTGCTCGATTTGGAGTTAGAGTGTTCAAGTTATGACAAATCCAAAGATTTGACCATGTGTCCCAAACTTGTGAAAAATTCCCATATTCTCCAATATGGTGTTCAAGGGAGATGGTTCAAAGGGAGTATGCCAGTGTAGACAGTTGAGGGTGCATTAATGCGTCCCAACCCGTCTAACATAGGTGCAAGTAGGAAGGCCAGGGAGCCTCGTAGTGCACTGTACAAAATAGAGTGACATGTCCTAGGGTGATGGCAGAGACACATCCCGTATATGCATAGGGAAACAAGAACGCACCTAATGCCAAGTGTTATAATGTCCCTCAATCAACACCTCTCAATAATTGTTTAAGGAAACATCAGTCATGCTCAACCCCCCTCTGTCTCATGCTCTGTTGATAAATACAAGAGGGCATCCTATTCTTGAAACCCATTGATGTAATCCTCATTATCACTTGTGCAAAGGGTGTATGCCTTGTGTGCAATTGATAGTATAAGCCTTATAGTACTGTGCATATGAACAATTTTGTGCTTTGTACATTGAGAGGCCCATCCCGTGCGTGCAATGCTCCATTCACAAATCTCACCTCTCTGTTAAATATAAAGAGCAAGGGCTGGTCACTCACCCCACCTGCTATCTCACGCTTGATTGATGATTAGAGAGGGCAGCCCATACATACATCCCCATCTGGTTAGGATGAAAGCTCACATCGCTCTATGTTTATCGATGAAGATTGGCGTCAGCAAGTTGATAATGTCACTTGGATTGGTTGATGAAGAGGCATACCCAGGGAGGTAGCCAACAAGGTGATTACTTGAATTGCATGTGGGAAACATCTTCTGTTGGAGGCTTCAAAAGCACGAATGGGGTTACAGGATATAGCACACCAAGAGAGGTGGCTTGAAAACTTCTTTTGCAAGAGTTCTGCTAGAGATTTGGATGTCCCGGACTGTGGGGTGTTACCACCTTTTCCACAGCCAACTTCCCATCCAAGGGTGTGTGTCACCTTGTCTTGGAACGAAGCCTCTTATTATAACTAGGAATTTCTTTTTTTCCTCCCATAATAGTTTTTTTTCTTTATATTTTTTTCTTTTCTTTTCTTTTCTCTTGCCCTACTCCCGAGGGTATTTCCACCTTTTCTCGAAGAATAGATTGGCATGACAGGGACCTAAGTTCTTTTCTTCCATGATATATTTATTTATTTATTTATTTTATGTTTTTTTTCTTCTTCTTTTCTATTGAAAGAGGAGAATGGCAAGAACGCCATGTATCAGAACCATCCTCACCACCTTTACCACAGCAAACAAAAGGAAAGATGGATGGAGGGGCTAATAGAGAGAAATCACATCATCATGATCAACAAGAGGGTTATCTGGAGCATTAGGTAAAGCCGTATTGACCATTGTGCAAAGAATGAAGAAGTTATCGATAGTGATTGTCAGGATTCCCAAGAAGGGTAATATTTCTTGAGGTGATAGCCATTAATCAGGAAGGGATCATTCGAAGCATCGACTATTTGGACTTGAACAGAGCCATTAGGGTTGACAACAAGTACCTTATAAGGGCCCATCCAGTGTTGTTTAAACTTTCCTGGAAACTTGCCAAATCATGAATCTTAGGCTAGGACTAAGTCACTTTCCTTGAACTCTTGCTTGATGAAGTTGTCATGATAGGCCTTTCTGCGAGTTTGCATGGCTTCCATGCACTTTTGGGGCATCCTGCAAGTCTCATCGAGACATTTCAAGTGCAAGAGACGGCATTGTAGTGACTCGCCATCTCCCAAGCATTCTTTGATAGCCACATGTAGGAAGGGTGGCTTGAGTTTAACAAGGAAGACGACTTATGTTCCATACACCAGTTGGAAAGGGGTTCGTCCTATAGTAGCCTTATAGGAGGTTCGGTACACCCAAAGAGCATGTGTAAGTCAATTGTCCCAATCACGACGATGTGTAGCAATTGTCCTTGTTAGAATCAAGCAAAGGATGCGATTGGTAACTTCGACTTGGCCATTGGTTGTGGGGTAATAGGGTGTGGACTTACAACGATGATGGATCTTGTACACGGATATTGTACAGCTCTGCCAACTCTTCCATAATCTTATTAAGGAAGTGCGTACCTTTGTCACTTACGAGCTTTAGGGGGCTACCAAAATTGGCGATGATGTTCTCGTACAGGAACAAGCCTATGTTGTTGCCATCATCCCGCTTCAGAGCTTTGACTTCACACCACTTAGTTACATAGTTTGTACATACCAAAATGTATCTATTCTGCTTCCTTTTGGTTGGCGGATCAACGGGACCAATGAAGTCAATTCCTCAGTTCTTGAACAGCTTTTTGGGAAGAGTAGGTTACAGTGACAAGCATCACACCGTTTGCAATAGTCATAGGCATCCTTGTGAAGGATCAACCACAAATATCATGCAAGCAAGGCCTTTCTAGCTGTCGCTTCTCCCATGAAGTGTCCGCCACAGGGCTCGTCATGGCATGTCACAACTCTATAGAAACAGAATTTGTATCCTTTTTCATTAATTTGTCTCTATAATGATTTATTAAATTTATTTCCTTTGCACTAATTAGATATAAAGAAAAGTGCATTGGAGCTGGCCACTGATGAGTGGTCACAGGTTATGGTGGACCCACGCGGTGGGTTAGAGAAAAGATAGTTCACACTTCCACCTAAATGGCCCAATTGGGCGCCTGTGACTAGAACCCACGCAAATCAGGGTTAGACTCGCACACAAAAAGGATTGATGCCTTGAAGTGTGGGCTAGATCCACCAGAACAGACAGTTACAATCAACAAGATGGCATGATCATGAAATCCTTATATAATGTGCATGTGTGGGCTGAAAGCTTGAAATGCACATTTCTTTGCAAAGGAAAGTCACATGAAGATTTAGATACCATTTTTGCGATGTACACGAAAAAAGCTTTCATATGACACCCATATTGGGGGGGTCCCTAAATTTTAGGAGCCTTGAATTAGCCTAAAAATGCTAGTCCTAAAAAATAGGGATATCATTCTAAAAATAGTAAGTTCTGTACTCTAATTGTGCTTACTAAATTTGGTTGTTTCTATTCTTGACAGTATTCAACCCAAAAAGGAAGGCCATAGAGAAGAGACAAGTGTCAAGACACTTGTCACACAAGTTTCCAAGTGTCCCACCACTTGTCACATCTCATGACATGTGGCTGGACACTTGTCTTGTGCTACTCCACTTTCCCCTTTTGTACTAGCTCTTCCCTCCCCTATAAATAAGAGCTAGTTTTTCTTCATTCAGCATCATTTTTCTTTGCTGTAAACTCATGTATAGCACCCACAGATAGCCAGAAACTGGCCCCATCCATCCCCATCATCATCCCCCACTTCTCCATTATCAAATTCCTCCATATTCCCTCTTCTATCACTACTGTTTTATAGGACAGCAAGCCTGTAAATTCATTACAGCATCTCCTTTTCAAGCTCTTTCTTCCATTTTAGCAACAAGAAGCAAGCCCTATCCATGTACTACTGTTCAACGATGGAGAAGGCTGATTTCCCCTTTTTCTTCTCTCATACTATAAAGAAATCAGTTCTTATCATTGCATAATAGATAATGCGTGTGTGTTTGTACATCTTTGCATGACCTTGTGAGAGTGAGAATTACTTCTTCTCACTCTCAGGTTGATTGTAACTGAGCTCTTCCCTAAGGGACTTGGGTTGAGCAGAAATACATTCCTTCGAGGGGGGGGGGGGGGGTTGCCCATCTTCAACCCTCAATCTTGTCTCCATTACTTTTACATTTTCATGGCTGTAATTTTGTGAGTAATTTTCATTTTCAGCTTTAAGTGTTCATTCTCTTTTATATTAAATCTTGAAAACAAGCGAATATCATAATTGTTAAGCATACTACGTTGTTTGGGGCGTTTACAAAAATCAACCAAAAAATCAAGTCATTTCAGCATTCAACAACATAGTTGTTAATATAGATGACAATATAATCACATGCATTAAATATCTTGAAAACACCTTCGCCTTTTTCTCTTTGCTCCTAGCTTTGAAAGACTAGATCTAGGTCTCTTGGATCATAGTATGATTGTGGCCTTTAAGTCTATACACTACTTATGGGAAGGGTTGTTTGAATTTATATTCAATAAGTATCCCATGATTGTTGAAGAGCTAATCAAAGCTCAAATATCATGAGAAAGAGCTCTCGAGGGCCGATTAATCACATCCTTCAAATGCAATTGTATAGAGACATTGCCAAAGGACCTAGAGAATATGGATTATCGAGTGAAATTCGAGTTTATTTTCTTGCAAGAATGATTCGTTGTATGTGCACAGTGGGAATGAATCCACTATTAAATAATGACCAATGCTGAACAACATCATTCCATCAAGTCAAACAAATATGACTTGATCTACATCGCCCCTACATCATTTCGAGTGCTTGCTTTGACTCGGAGTTGATACCTAGAAGACAATATAATGCTCCACCCATATTTGGACTAGATTTTAAGTGAGGAAGAGTTGCACATAGCCAACAAAGTAGGCTCAAAAGATTTCCTAACCGGCGTCTAAATCTATGTCATACATATCAATATGCAATCATAAGACATGGATCACTATCACTTGAATATAACCCTCACTTCTTCAAATGGTTGACGCAAGGTTTGAGAACTATAAATAAATAAATCCCCCTTCTCATGTACATAAATAAGCACACGCTCCATTTTGTTTGGCTTTGTGTCAACTATGCGATTTAACCTCTAATTTCATTATTGAAAAAAATGCTTATTAAAAAAAAACATACATCCACTCACAACTAGGAAGATGTATAGCACCATTGAAAGGGGGGGGGAGTTTCTTAAGGAAAATTTGAAGTTGGATGTAAAATCACTAGAACTATGCACACCCCTTGAGTATTGATTACACCATTTTGTGTGCCAAAGATCAAGTTTTCATTTTCCATCTAAAGAAAACCCTTCACCTTGAGTGCTTTCTTTATACAAATGGCAACCCAAGCATCTCCTCAAGAAGTAAAGATCAATGGCACTTATACCTGAGTTAGTGGAACTTGCCCTAGGTCTGAAAGTAAGAGAAAAAATATATGAGTTGACAAAGAAAGTGACAATGGTAGCAACCACATGGAACAAACAAATAGGGATGAATAATGATGGGGTGCTATTTAGTGCAATTCAAGATAATGAATTGGAAGTCATTACCTAAGTATTCCACACTATGTTCACTTATAATAAGCCAAGTGCATTAGCTAGCACAATTTCGAGGGGCATCATGGAAGACATTTTCTTCACAAATATCATCAAACAAAATTTAATTAATAATTGGATTGACATAATCGTGGAATCACTTACAAAGGCCAACGGAGTACAATAACATCCCCAAGAACACTAACAAGTGTAGAAGTAAGAAATTGTACAATTTTATATGGGTCTACATTCACTCAAGTGATATGTACCACCTTGGGAGCACCAATTGTAAGAATTTTCATAGCAAGATTAGGAACAATATCAAAATTTAGTCCCCACCCAAAAGAAGTGTGACCATTGTTATTGCAGTAGCAAACATAGTTGCACACGATAGAGAACAAGACACAAGAGGGCAAGGTATAGTAAGACAAAGGAAAATATCAAGGGAAGTAGAAGTTGAGGTTGATATAAGAATAGAGGACACAACATAAGAATAAATAATGGAGAAGAGAACAAAGGCACGATATTCCAAGTGAGGAGGGCTTGATCTGACATAGACCATGAATGAGGTATTGAAAAACTGTAGTAGCAAGAATAAGTAGCACACTTGAAGGAGCGTGAAGATATCCTCAAAATCATGAATTTGTCTTACTAGAAAGACTTGCAAGGCACGATATTCCAAGTGAGGAGGGCTTGATCTGACATAGACCATGAATGAGGTATTGAAAAACTGTAGTAGCAAGAATAAGTAGCACACTTGAAGGAGCGTGAAGATATCCTCAAAAGCATGAATTTGTCTTACTAGAAAGACTTGCATTAGAGGAAAAGCTACTTAAAGGAACGACGACCTATGCAAGAAATTGGAGAAGTTAATAAGAAGAGTTGATGCACAATATGTAGGGGGAGCTAAAAGTTCTGGTAAGGGGAAGGACAAAGGGCCCATGGAATTGCATCAAGTTCTAGTTATTTGTCTCATTGTACAAGTAGAGTTATTAGAGCTAAAGAATGGTAGAATTGTGGATGAGGCTATCTCTAAAGGAGACGGGCATCAATCAAATGATTCCATAGTTGGCACTCATGAGCAAGGTGGTTGATTGGTTTACACAAGAGGAAACTTGATAGCAATGGAATAACTGTGTGAAGTGCTTAGGAGAGAGAAGGCTCAAGTAGTCAAGGACAACATAGAATTGTAGACCAATCTGACAAAGTAGAGAATGCTTGGGACAGACCACACCACATCAAAATAGAACCTCCACAACCAGCTAGTAGGTAGAAACAAGGAACTTGAAAGCAAACAGATCCTTAAATGTTATTATCCCACAAATTAGAGGAATATAGAACTTTACCAATAGGTGTTGCAACAACTATTGATTAGAAGATTAGAGTAACGTTATATACATGTTATGCTGATTTTCTTAATGTTTCAATTTTGAAATGGTTGTGAGTAGGCTTCATTTCGATTTTTACATCCTAAAGGGTAAGGGATCACCGAGTCGCTCCATCCAAGATTTGGACTTTCTCACGCGACCATTCTAGTGATCGAGCAAATGGGATGTCGTTATTGATTGAATTTTACGAAACAACCATTCGATCAGACGATTGGATTAAGGAATCAATGCATGAGAAGCTGTCTAAGTTACCTGAAAAATTTCATCAATCGTGCAACGGCACTGCAGGTTAAATGTAGACGATCAAAAAGAATGGTAAGCGGCAACAGCCACTCCAGCAGACCATCCCTGCTGCTCTAGCACAACTAAAGATGCAATGGCGCGCGATATTAGTGCCTGTGAGGCGCATCTTACGATCACGTGCTGGTGCGTCATGCACAGGTCTGCTGGCCTCAGCCGAGCTGGTAATGGCGAATGCAGCTTCGCGCTTTTGTAGTAGTGCTGGATCCCGCATCCCTAACCCTAACCCTGCCAGAGACGAGCTGCGCTTGGTTCTCCGAAATGCAGCATCTACTACTACCAACAGCGGTTCTGGCAAAGGTGCATCGTCACAGGCAAGGCCTTGCACCAAAACTGCCTCCGTCAAAGGTAAATCAGACCTGATGCCCTCTGCTGGCACGCCTGTAGTAGACGCGGATAAAGCTATTAGTAAAGGTAGGTTTCAGGCTGATATTAAACCTTATAGAGCTTCATCCGACTTAAGTGCCAAAGCAGATGGCAAGAATATCGTCAGCATTCCCCCGAAATCAGATGGAGGAATCAAGCCTCAGAAGAGTGATTCCAGCAGCTGTGAGAAATCGATAAGGGAAGTCTCTCAGGGAAACAAGCCAGAGCATCCCTCCCCTGGTAGGAAGAGTTGTCAAACCATAGCAGATTCTGTGGGATGCTCAAACTTGAGTACCAAAGGAGATGTCAGGAATAACATCAGCATTCCCCTGAAATCAGATGGAGGTCTCAAGTCTCAGAAGAGTTCTTCCAGCAGCTGTGAGAAAATGATAAGGGAGCGCCCTCAGGTAAACAAACCAGAACATCCCTCCCCTGGCAAGAACGTAATTTTTCAAGCAGTAACAGACTCTGTGAGATCCCCGTCAAAGTTGAGCTTGACAGGAGGTGCAAAGACGAGCTCACGAGTGGAGTCAAAGACTTTGGTCACGGGAGCTGTTGTTGCTGAACCTGTTTCTGGCAAACCTTGTATCAGAATAAGCAGTGCTGAAACTGTTCAAATGTACACAGAATGGTGGATTACTTGCTTTATTAAGAGCAGGGAAGTCTTCCGGGACTTGACTTTCCCACTTGCAAACTTGTCACTTTGGATAATAGCCTATCAAAGAGTCCACTTGCATGTGACAGGGAGCCTAGCTGATGAGAAACTCATGTGTGAGGAGGTAAATTCCAGGCTTGAAAAGCTTATATCTAGGGTTGCAAGTGGTAATTACAGCTGGAGGGATAAAAAGCATATACATCTATTGTCTCCTGAGGTAGAAGAGAAGAAAGAATCTGGGTCACCTCTTTTTCAGGATGATGTTGTACAAGAAGCTCTACTCTTAGTCCTAGAACCTCTTTTTGAAGCAAGATTTTCGCACAGATCTCATGCATCAAGGCCTGGAAGGAATGCACAGACTGCCATAAGATCAATTTCAAATTCCTTTCTAGGATGTACATGGTTTATCAAAGGTGACGTAAGTTTTATGCATAAAGAATGTTATTCTGTATGGATTTTAGACAGTCTCGCTAGAGTCTGTTTAGATTCCAGGGTCTATCATCTGATTAAGAGTGCTTTTGTGGAACTGCCGGTTTCTGAACTAAAGATGCATAAGAAGTCACATGCTGTCTCTGACTGGGGTTCATGCAAAAGGCTGATTCCTTTTCTTTGCAATGTTTTCTTGGATCAAATTGACCAGTTCATGGAGAAGGAAATATCTTGTCTTTCTGTGAAAAAGCAGGCTTCATCGAAGTCCTCCTCCTCTCTGCTATTGTTCAAACCTGTGGCCAAAACTGTAGAAAAAGCGTGCAAATTACAGTACATAAGGCATGGCTCTGAATTTTTGATTGGTAGCAATAGCTCATCTCAGGAGGTGATTAAATTCAAAGAATTGCTTTGTGACTTTGCAAGACGACATTTATGGTTGAACTTGGACAACTATTTGACAATCTCTCATATTTCAACTGGAGTCAGCTTTCTTGATCATAATATATCACAAAAGGTTGTCCATTATGTTGTATCACAACACAAACGGTCATGTGACATTGCAACTCAGAAAAGGGTATTGAAAGTTAGGTTATCGATAAATGCCACTCGACAGTGCTGCCATATGTATTTAAAAAGTTTAGGTGCTCCTTCAAGCATTCAGCAAATTGAGAATATATTGACTGTCTTAAGTGGATGGTATTGTCATGCAGAGAATAGAAAGAAGGTGATTGACTATTGCAGATTTCTTCTTTGCACATTGTATGTAAGGTCTATCTGTGATATGGGCAAGAAAGCGTTCAAATCTCAGGAATTAAAGAAAAGTTTCAAAGAGAACATGAGGAGCTTGAATAAAGAGATTGTGCTCAGCAATTCACAGACACGCCATTCAGCATTAAAAGCTAACTGGGTTCCTAAGCATGAAAAGTTCCTTAGGAGCATGGCATGGTTGCTGATGAATGAAGCGGCTGTGATGCAGAAAACCCAGCATGTTTTCAGAAACTCACAAGCTTCATCTCCCCAAAAAAAGATGGCAGAGATTGTCTGGCAGTTTTTCAGGGGTTTGTATCCTACAAAAGGAGACCATTTTGTAGAATCAGACTTGTATGTCCTGACACATGATTTGGGCCATGACTTAGTGCTTGAATCCAAGACTGGAGAGCTAGCTCAAAGTGTTGTATGATGGGTTCAAGATAATCAAAGAGGTCCTAAGATGGACGATGGCATCAGTTTTTGGCCACAGACAACTCATGCTTTTTGGTAAGTCTCATTTCAGGTTTTAAAACTTGGTTTTCTATTTTCCATAGAGCAGCCATATTAAGAATTAGGTTAACTTTCTAAGTGTCACTGAAGTAGGTTGGTGTTTTGAAAAAGGAAGAAAATTGAGTTTTTTTTGGTGAACTCAGTGGTTGTGAGAGTGGTTTGTTGCATATGTATGACGTCTTTTCTGAGATATGTATTGTTTCATTTCTGTTTTCTGTAACAAATTGAAATACAGGGGTATTGGGACTACGAAGCCTTTGCCAAGCATGTGCTCGTGTGGGGCTTGCATAAGGTTGACAGGCTCGAGGATTTACTTTTATTCATCATTGAAATGTGATGAGCTGGGCAAGAGCTTTGGCTAAAAAAGGTCGGAGGAGGATAACAAGTTCTGTTTCTGGGAGGTGCAGCTGCAAAATTCGAAGGTATTGATTGCTATGACTTCAGAAAACCATATTAATGTCTCAGTTGGATTTTAGCAAAAACTGTCTGTAGTCCCCTGCAACAGATTTGTTTGGGATGGCATTTCCGTGTCCTGGGGGCCCAAGACGGCTATTGCTAGTTACTATGGTCCACCTAAAGGAATGCATCCTGCCTGGAAAATATAGCTTAAATTGGCTGCCCTGTTCACAAGTGATGCTGCCCAGGTCTGCCGCCTGGTCAGAGAGATGGCTACCCTGTTCTGGAAGATGGCTGCCCAGATGGCTGAGTGGATCCTGTACAGAATGCAAGCTGGATAGCAGCTATCCCTGCACAACAAAGACCAAGCCTAGCAGATGAGGACAGGAAGACCTGAAATGCAGCAAGCAGCACAAAACGCAGCTTGACAGAGGCTGGCCCTGCAAAATGCAGGCTGGTGTGAGTAGTAAAGAGGCTCCCCAGCACTGTTATGATGCTACCCATGTGAATATGCAGCGCGAGAAGGCTGCCTGCTGTAAAACGTAGGAAGTAAAGACCTGTTCCTCCACAAACAGCAGCTGCCAGGGAGTTAGTGGCAGCGCCCAGCGAGAAGGAAGGATCCCTTTGATCAAATGCAGGTCTAGAGCACTGCTTGGAAGGCGCCCAGCTGGTTGAAATGGCGGACAGGTTGTTCCTCTTCAAAGATTGCCAGCTCCCACACATGGCTCTGATACCATCTAAGAGTGCGCAATGGAAGGGAAAGTGAACATGGAGAGAGGATGCAAGTGCGGGAAGGAACAATGTGACTGCAATGGTTGAAGGTACAAGGCTGCAACAATCAGCCCCAACATGCAGCTCTTCATGTCAATGTGGGGGCTAGATAGAGGGGATGAAAGAATGAGGACTAGTTGATCACAAAGGATCAATGATGGATAATAAGAATGGGAGGGAAGGCCAGCTATATATAGGCAGAGCAGGGCCACAACTAGTAATAAAGTGGCCAGGCCCAAAATATGGGCTCCCTCAATAGCCAAAAGTGCCCAAAAAGAAATGCACTAATGTCAGGCCAGCTATATATAGGCAGAGCAGGGCCACAACTAGTAATAAAGTGGCCAGGCCCAAAATATGGGCTCCCACAACAGCCAAAAATGCCCAAAAAGAAATGCACTAATGTGCCCTCCATCTAAAGTGCCTAAAGCACATAAAATGACAAACAAAGACAATGTCAGATCTCCTAATGTCCTCGTCTAACTTAGATGGAGGCTCAGAGGTAGGAGATGACCACACAAGACACATGATTGCTAATAGATTTGACTTTTTTTGGGGGGGGCAAGGATCTCAGTTTTGGAGAGATACAATTGTTGTTTTACCATGGGAATAGGGCGACCAATTCTAGAGCGGATTCTGGAGTCATTGGTTAGTGGGTGGCTTGATTTTTTTTGTAAATAGGGGTTGGAACAGGAGGTGATGGTAGTAGGTAGGTCATCAGGAACGGGTGACAACTCTAGGATGCCATGTAACAGTTGGCGACAACATTTATAACTGTTTTTGATTTAGGCAGCCAGTTTCGCAGTGCTAGATTAGACTTGGCAGCAACAGTTGAGGTAGGCAATTGGATTGAATGCATGACCAAAGGCATGTGACCTGATTTGGGCATGTTTTTTGCGCGAGAAATTGATGTTGATTATTGTTTAATTGTTGAATTGCAGAATTTTTTCTCTCGCCTCTTCTATATCATCTATGCTTGATGCATGTGTGATTTGGTGAAGGAAATTGGAGATTTGAATGAGGAAGTCTATGTTAGCTCCACTAGGGTTGTAAAGGAGGGTATGGAAAGGAAAGTCTGCCATTTGTGGAAAGCCTTGTATGGGCTGAAGTAGGCACCACGGGCACGGTACAAGATGCATTCTTATTTGATTGGCCTAGGCTTTTAGAACAACCCAACTGAGAGCACCCTTTATATTAGATAGGAGGGGCATGCTCTCCTTGTTCCGATCTTGTATGTTGACGATATGCTCTTGATTGGGGTTAATGAATAGAAGCTTTCAACATTTAAGGCTGATTTATAACAAGCATTTGCTATGACTATTCTTCCGTTTTCTTTCTCTTTTGTCTTGTGTTTTGCAGTTTATTTCAGCACTTGTCTATGCTTCCATTGTTGCACCACTTTTGACATGGTAATAGATTGCAGGATCCAGGTTCATGCTGCGAATTTTTTGTTGATTA
Organism: Lygodium microphyllum; assembly: GCF_053477565.2. Classification (NCBI taxonomy): domain Eukaryota; kingdom Viridiplantae; phylum Streptophyta; class Polypodiopsida; order Schizaeales; family Lygodiaceae; genus Lygodium; species Lygodium microphyllum. Next base: position 113,426,639 of record NC_141138.1, read on the forward strand.
TAGGTCTTTCTTTTCCCTGTTGATCAGGCGTGCATTTTTCAGACCAACAACTTGTGTTTTCAGCTTGTGCTTGGATTCCAACTTGCAATCGTCAATTTGTTGCATTAAATGCTTCCTCAGCTTGCGTTTTTTATCTTTTGTCTCTAATCGTGGTTGGTTGGGCGATTGTTTGTACATGCATTTTTTAATGTTTTTGGCAGTTTTTGACTAGGTTTGCCTTATTTTGCAGCAGTTGTCCTTCATTTTTGATTAGATTTTTGGTTATAGTGTATATAAACTCTCATTTTGGAAAGTCTTTGCTGTTGGTTTGGTTATATTCTCTCTCCATATGCCATCTATTCTCTATCTTCTCTCTCTCTCTCTCTCTCTCTCTCTCTCTCCCCTCTCTAGATGGCTCCTCTGTGCACCTTTATAAATTTTAAGTTACATGGATGTGACTATCTTACATGGAGTGTTGTGATCTTCCTGAAGATTTTGATGAGAACAACCATGAGGAAGCTGTGTTTATATGGGATTAGGATGATGCACGTGCGTATTGTGCACTGCTTTGGTGTATTTCTAAAGAAGTTCTACCAGTGGTTATCTCTTGTCAGACATCACTAGAAATATGGTTGAAGCTTTAGATGTTGCATGAGGCACCTTTCCCCATGTGTACTGTGATCATTTATGGATAGCTTTAGCAGACGAAGTTTCAGTTGAAGGACACTATTCAATCCTTTTTGCTCCATCTTTCATAGGTATAAAACTAGCTTCGACACATGCAGTTTGCTCTTCTAGAGGCATATCTTGTGGGCACGATACTCTACAAGCTTCCCTTGGAGTTTGATGGAGTGGCCAATGCTTTGTGGGCGTAGACATTCTTCATTTGTGATGCTTGCGTCTCTTGGCTTAGCAAGAAGCAACCTATAGTGGCCGTTTCGAGTTGTGAAGCTGAATACACGGCAACTTTTTTAGCTACAATTGAGTGTGTTTGACTTAGATGCCTTTTACCAGACAAGCATATTGCACTTCCATCAGCTACATATATCTATGCTGGCAGTTGAGTGTATTGGTAGTTGCACGAAATCTAGTTTTTCATGCCCAAACAAAGCACATCGAGGTGTATTATCATTATGTCATAGAGCGACTCCATGCAAGGGAGATTGATTTGGTCTATGTGCCTATATAAGACAACATAGTAGACGTACTCATCAAAGGCTCTATCCAAAGAAAAGCTTTAAGCTTTTTGCAAAGCTTTAGGCTTACTTCTATCTGGGGTGCACTTGTTGCATTTGTATCATAACCAGCACCATGAGAAACATTTGCACGACCAACATTCTTCCCTTGAGCCTCACACATATAGAAGGTGCAAATGTGTAACTATATATACCAATTTGTGCCCTTGGTATTATGCCAATTCTAGTATACATGGGGTTCTGCATTTCACTAGCCATACTAGGATACATTGGGTTTTGTTTTCCATGCATTGGTTGTTGCATACCATGAGTTGTCCCATGCAGTCCTATATGCAGTCCTTGATCCACCATAGCATGAAAAATAGTACCACCACCAAAGTATCTTGGCTGCCCCATATTGCTCCATATGCAATCCTTGATCCACCATAGCATGAAAAGTAGTACCACCACCAAACCTTGCATTTGCATATCTTGCTCCTGTTGTCACTAATTGCTTTTTCTCATTTTCAACATTGGAAGTATCTTGAGAAGGTCCTTTAGTACATCTTATTGTCTCGAAGCTCTAGAGGATGACTCTTCTTGCTCTTATAAAGAAATGCTTGTCTACAGAATATTAACATAATCGTACGACAAACGCACAGACTGATAAAGAAATACAATTAGGGTTAGGGTTAACATAAAGACAATGAATGCACGAGATAATGAAATTGAATAATAAATGAATAAGTACAATGCTCAATGTAGCAAAGACACTATGTATGCAAGGTGAAAATAATTCCCCTAACTCTCGTGCCTTGAGTATTGGGATAGAGAGTATGAGTAGAAGAGTGTGTCGCACTCTAGTAGATCTCAAGACATAGAAAGTAGCCTTTGAATGTATTTGTGTAACATGTGTAGGCTAGATCAATGATAGATAGGTAGTAGATTGAGCCGAATTTGGAAATGCAAAATAGGTTGTGTTGAGCTAAATTATTATTAGCTTTCATTAAACAACCCCAAAACTCAAGTTAATTAAAGAATTTTAACAATTTCTTTTAAACCGGAAGTGATTTGAGAGACTTTCAGTGTCTCACTGTCAGAAGTGGTGCAGCAATGGAAGTGTAAACATAAGCTGTAATAAATTGCTGAAACACAATACAAAAGAGAAAGGGAAAGAAATAACACAATACAGATGAAAACTCAGAAGTATGCTCGGGAAATGAAATCCATATACCTGTAAAATATTACACGGTGCAGCGAACAGAATTTGAGAAAGAGATAGAGAGTATACAACAGATAAGAGGAGAATCAGTAAATTCTTTAACTCCAAACAACTGATACAAAGATAGCTTTGTCCACCTGTGTGCTTCCACTGTGTGAAGCTTAGATGGCGATCTAGACAGAAGATAGGTGAAGAGCTTAAGGCTAGCTGGAATAACAACTCTAACTGGATGAAAGATGAGTGAAAGATGGCTGCAAAGGGGTTTAGCTTTTATAGACCGCGAAGGTCTTTAGGTCAGCCTGCTGACCGACCTACCATATGAGCCTCCACTAGTTGGCCAGGGAATATTCCCTTTACCATCGGGCCGGGGGCGCTGCCCTCGGACCCTCGCCAAGGGGACCACTGGCCCCCCTGGGACCCCCCAGCCAGGGGCCGCTTTCGCGGCCCCCGGACCCCACAATAGGGGCCCCTTTTAACTCCCTTACACCGCAACTCGATGCAATGCGCCTGGAGTTGCTACCAGCTTAACCACTCCGTCTAACCCAAAGATTAGACCCACAACAGTCACCTTTTTGCCATCCGGTCACATAGACCTCATCTGATATACAAGTCAAGACTCAACCAATGTCCGGGCTCACATTTGGCTTCTCCTCATAATGGGGGCCTTACAACTTTGAGCACCATGGATCATTGGTAGCACCTAATGAGGGTGGGGCATTGATCATATCTAACACCCCCCCTCAATGTCCACCCATAGGTGAACTATCTCCTCGTCCCAATGCCGAGTCTCTGAAGATGAACTTGAAGCAGATTCTTCGTAAGTGCTTTGGTGAAGATATCTGCTCCATTCTCCTCTGTTGGACAGTAGACCAATTCCACTATCCCATCCTCCATCAAATCACGCACATAGTGATACTGGATCTCTATATGTTTGGTGCGTGCATGAAACACTGGATTTTTGGCAATGGCGATGCAACTCTGATTGTCACATCTCAGCACAGTTGGTTCTTCATCCTGCACTCCCATATGCCATAGAATCCTTCTCAACCATACGGCCTCACATGCAGCAAAACAAGCTGCCTTGTACTCTGCTTCGGTAGAAGACAATGCCACTGTTGGTTGCTTCTTACTAATCCAAGAGAAAATTCCTGAACCCAAAGAGAAACAATAACCAGAAACTGACTTCCTGGAATCAATGTCTCCTGCCCAATCTGAGTCACAGTTCCCCACAAGAGAGGTTCCGAAACTGTATGTGATACCATAGTCAAGAGTTTTCTTCAAGTATCTGAGCACCCGCATCCCAGCCTTCCAATGACTCTCATGAGGTTTGTTTGAGAACCTGCTCAAAACACCAACAGCAAAACTGATATCTGGTCTGGTGTTACACAAGTAGATCAGACTGCCGACCAACCTCCTATACCTCCCAATGTCTGCTAGTGTTGATGTATCCTCGACGGATAACTTTGCATTCATCTCCATAGGTGTAGCTATCTCCTTGCACTCGGTCATGCCAAATGCCTTCAAGATCTCCCATGCATACTTCTTCTGAGAGATGAAGATCTTTCCTGGCTCTTGCCAGACTTCAATCCCCAAACAATAGTGCAGCAAGCCCAAGTCTGTCATTTCAAACTCAGAACTCAAAACCTTTCGAGTTTGGTTGATCATATCTTCATAGTCACCTGTAATAAGAAGGTCGTCCACATATAGGACAATCACTACAGACTTTTTACCATCGCTGTAAACATACAAGTTAGCATCTGAGGCACATCTTTTGAAGTTTAGGTTAAAAAGAACCTATCTATCCGCTGGTACCATGCTCTGGGGGCTTGTTTCAGCCCATACAATGCCTTCTTCAGTTTACACACTTTGTTCTCAGAATGGGGGGCCTCAAACCCTGGTGGCTGAGCCACGTACACCTCCTCCTTGAGGTCACCATTTAAGAACGCTGACTTAACATCCATTTGGTACACTGGCCACTTCTTGTGGGCAGCCACTGCAAGTACCGTGCGAATAGTGGTCATTCTGGCAGTTGGGGCAAATAACTCTTGAAAATCAAACCCTTCAACTTGTGAAAATCCTTGGGCAACCAGTCTAGCTTTGTACTTTTCTAAGGTACCATCAGCCTTGTACTTTACCTTCCAGATCCACTTGGTGCCAATAACCTTCCGCTTTGCTGGTCGATCCACTAGCTCCCAAGTGTCATTCTTCATTATGCTGTCATACTCCGCTTGCATAACAGCCTTCCATGATGGATCTACAAGTGCTTCTTCTAAGTCAGTTGGCTCCTTTACTTCTCTCATAATCTCAACCATCAAGGCCATATTAACTATGTGAGCAGAAGCCCTCCTTTGCTCCTCTATTCTTTGAGACCTCCTTGGTCCGTCTGCCTTCTCCTCAACAGATGCAGGTATAGAATTATTGTGGTCATAGAGCTGCTTCACCCAGCGCGGCAATGGCTTTTCCGGTGGGGTGATGTCAGGTTGGTGAACTTTTTCCTCATCATCTGAAGATGATGCTTCCTCCTCCTTAAGGATAGGGATAGCTCTCTTGACAGGTTCATAGTGGACTACTTCTTCGCTTGATGATAAAGTGGAAGAACTTGTCTTCTCCTCCTCCACCGTATGCGGCTCCTCCTTGAACACCACATCACGGTTCGCGATGATCTTCTTTGCCTCTTGGTCATATAATTTGTAAGCCTTCTGCTCATCACTATAACCCAAGAAGATACATTTTCTGCTTTTTGGTTGTAACTTGTCTCTTCTCATCTGGAACATGTGCATAACATTCACATCCAAAAATTCTGAAATGTGAGACAGATGGTTTCTTACCAGTGTAAGCCTCATGAGGTGTTTTTCCCTTGAGAGCCTTTGTATAGCTCCGATTTAGAATGTAGACTGTAGTATTAACAGCTTCAGTCCAAAAATGGTTAGGCAATCCCTTGCCCTTTAGCATGCATCTTGCCATCTCCACAATGGTGCGATTCTTGCGTTCCACAATACCGTTCTGTTGAGGTGTGTGAGGCGTCGTCAATTGACGCTTGATCCCTTTGCTCTTGCAAAAGCCTTCAAACTCCTTTGAGTTGAACTTACCACCACCATCTGTTCTAAATTTCTTTACACTTTTCCCTGTTTCATTCTCAACAAGTATTAGCCATTCTTTAAACTTACCAAAAGCTTGAGCCTTATCACGAAGGAAGTACACCCACATCTTCCTACTGTAGTCGTCGACAATCAACATAAAATAAGAAGATCCCCCCAAGGCCTGTGTAGGCATTTTACCACACAAGTCAGCATGCACCAACTCTAGAGCAACCTGTGCTCTATTCTTGCTTTCTTGTGGAAATGCCTTTCTCTGTTGCTTGCCCATCATACAAGCTTCACATGGTTCCTTCAATTCAGTTATTGTAGGTAGGTGAGCAACCATACCTTGCTTTTGCATCTCCTTCAATACTGCAAATCCGATGTGTCCAAACCTTTCATGCCAAAGCTTACTTGTGCCCACTCCAACGGTGGCTGTAAGAGCACATAGCTCATACAGGTTGTTCCTTCTTTCTCCTTTGCCAACAATTGTGCCAGCACTATCAATAATTTCTGCACCTGTCTTCTTGAACCTCACTTCATGACCAAGATCAGTTATGGTAGCAACTGATAAGAGATTTCTCCTGATTTCGGGAACATACAACACATTTGAAAGCTTTTTGACTTCACCATTTGCAGCAACAAAAGAAATAGTACCTGTGCCCGTAGCAGGGCATTTAGCATCATTTCCAACCGTCACAGTGATGGATTCTTGTAGAGGCTGCATAGAACTGTATAGACCTTTCTTGTTGGTCATGTGACGGGAGGCCCCACTATCCAACACCCATGAGTCAGTGGTAGATTCTTCTTGCGTTGAGGAGCACACTTCCTCAATGGTCGCCATGAATAATTCCAACTCTGCTTTAGCCGTATTGGCCGTCTCTTTCCCTTTACTTTTAAGGGTACCATTCTTTTGATCTGCCTTCTTGACACGACAATCTGCAATTGCATGTCCTTTCTTCTTACAGTAGAAGCACTCTCCTTGAAACTTCTTCTTGCCGCCCTTTTTATTTTTGTCACCATCATTTTTGGTGGAGGAAACACCTTTGCCTTTTGCATTGGCAGAGAATGCAGCATCTCCATTGTTGCTTCCTTCTCGGGCTTTCAGCCTCAACTCCTCCTCCATTAATAATGCACAAAACTCCTCAAAAGTCAAAGCTTGAGGTCTCACCTGAGTATTAAGGGCAATTACTAGTCCATCAAACTTTTGTGGACAAATCCGAAGACCCCTCCGAGCTAGCTCTTCACTAGTCTTTTGTATCCCAGCGCCAGCCATCTGGTCGCGCAGATTCTTAATCCGAGTGATGAATGCTTCAACCGTCTCTCCTTCAGCAAACTTCTTCGCTGCTAGTTGATTCTCCAAGTTTTGAATCCTTGTTTGGTTTCGTGTTTCATACTGACTCCTTAGTACATTCCAAGCATCTGATGCTTTGGTTGTATGCTGAATCAGAGTCAAAACACTGTCAGAACAGCTTGTAACTAAGGCACACAATGCATCTGCATTCCTTCGTTTCCAAGCTCGTAGAAGATCTGCATTCGGAGGAATCATCACACTAGGATTTGATGGGTCGGGGGTAGGCTGTGGTTCTGCGTCAGTCCCCAGCACAATCTCCAGAAGCTCATAAGAATCAAGGATAGTTGTAATTTTGAACTTCCACAAGGTGTAGTTTGTACCATCTAACTTGCCTTCGCTGAAGGTTGGTGGACGAATCCTCAGTGTTTGAATAGCCGGTATAGCAGCACCACCTCCTGTACCGCTTCCTGATGCGCCAGAACCGCTTCCCAGAGTCGACATAGTTTCTCTTTGCTGTTGAAGCCTTTGCCTCTTGCACGCTCTCCGATCTCTAGAGCCCCCTGGGCTCTGATACCATGTAAAATATTACACGGCGCAGTGAACAGAATCTGAGAAAGAGATAGAGAGTACACAACAGATAAGAGGAGAATCAGTAAATTCTTTAACTCCAAACAACTGATACAAAGATAGCTCTGTCCACCTGTGCGCTTCCACTGTGTGAAGCTTAGATGGCGATCTAGACAGAAGATAGGTGAAGAGCTTAAGGCTAGCTGGAATAACAACTCTGACTGGGTGAAAGATGGCTGCGAAGGGGTTTAGCTTTTATAGCCTGCGAAGGTCGTTAGGTCGGCCTGCTGACCGACCTACCATATGAGCCTCCACTAGTCGGCCAGGGAATATTCCAGGGAATATTCCCTTTACCATCGGGCCGGACCCCCGCCAGGGGGGCCGTTGGCCCCCCTGGGACCCCCTAGCGAGGGGCCTCTTCTGCGGCCCTCAGACCCCACAATAGGGGCCCCTTTTAACTCCCTTACACCACAACTCCATGCAATGCGCCTTGAGTTGCTACTAGCTTAACCACTTCGTCTAACCCAAAGATTAGACCCACAACAATCACCTTTTTGCCATCCGGTCACATAGACCTCATCTGATATACAAGTCAGGACTTAATCAATGTCCGGGCTCACATTTGGCTTCTCCTCATAATGGGGCCCTTACAACTTTGAGCACCATGGATCATTGGTAGCACCTAATGAGGGTGGGGCATTGATCATATCTAACAATACCAAGACATGAGACAATACAGAAGAAGCAATGTGAGTCATTGGCTGTGGAGGCACTGGCACTTGCTCCCTCTCTCCAAGAATTGTAAGGTGATGAATGAATGAGGGAGCCCGAGAATATAAAGGCCAAATAAATGCCAAAAATATGATTGGTCGGCCAACATTAAATGCTGGTCAACTGGCTGCAAATAATGCCAAAACACAATAAATGTTGGCAAATAAAATGCCTAAAAGATGTGTGCCCAGTCTGATGTACCACATGTACAGACTCAACCATGAATTGACTAATCTGCTAACACCCGCTCTCAGACCATGGGTGATCTGATACAATACAATATACAATAATAAGGTCGCATCATAGTACATACAACAATGTCCATCAAAGTAGAACCATGGATACCCAAGTAGTGGGTGCGCAAGCCACCACCAAGGTGCCTCGGAGAGAACCTGATATTGATGTCGATCGTACCAGCTCTTGAAGATAGTGAAGATCATAGCAGCTCTCAATGTCTGTCAACAATGCCTCTAATGTAGCATACGTGACCGGCTTGTCACCAATGCCATAGCGCATACATGACCATGAATTCCCCTTCTTTGGCAGACCGCCAAAGTGTCCCCTCATGTGAGCTCCAAACCAAAGCCACCCGCTCTTTGTCAAAGAACCAGCCCATCATGAACTTGGATGTCAATCCTAGCTCCAGGATTTGTACTTGCTAGACTTCGATCAATGCGTCAGGGATGTTCCTCTTTGGATCTTGTGCATCTGTATAGAAATATATGTGAGGCGCGGTTGCCTCATCTCATCACCCTTTCACACTCCCTCTCTAGTATTGGAGAGTCGTGAGGGATGACCTCATCACCACCAGTAGAAATTAGCTGAGGAAGGGGCCACCATGCCCTTCCCACGATCCAAAGAAGAGGATCCCTTACACGCCTTGGACTTCGCCTTGGCCGGAGGACCTGAGTCAGAATTTGAGGTAGATGATAACTCGTCAGAGGAGTCCGCATCCCGCTTCGTCTTATACTCCTTTTTCTTCCTGGAAGCCGTTAACTCTTTGCAATCCTTCTACGAGTGGCCTTTCTGGCCATAGTGGTAACACTGGGCCTTCGACTTCTTCATCTTCGAACCCCTTTATGAAGCTGCAAAAGCCTCACGGGAATCTCCATGTAGTGTATCATTAGTGGATGTGTATGGAGGAGCCATATGTAGAGGATTGAGAACAGAAGTAGAGAAAAGAAAGTATTTTGAGAGGGAACACAGCCAAAACACGAGCACAGATTGCAAAAAACAAGAGTATACAATATAACCCAAAATCTAACCAAAATAAGACGAAAGCTGCTGTAAAAAGTCAAGAAAACAGTTTAAAACTGCCAAAAACAGCAAAAACGGCTTGAGAATCCAAGTGGCTAGTCAAGAGGAGATGTTGAGGCACCAAAACGCAGGCTGAAACGGATGCACAGGTTGTACGGATGCCGATGTCAGGAAAAAAAACGCAAGCAAAACAAGTCACCTGGTTGGAGCAATAGCCGCCTAATCAACAAGAGTGAAAACAGTCCTGAAATCAGCAAGAAAACACAGTAGGAACACAAATCTTGAAATCTGATACGATGTTAGAAGTGGTGCAGCAATGGAAGCATAAACATAAGCTGTAATAAACTGCTGAAACACAAGACAAAAGAGATAGGGAAAGAAAGAACACAATACAGATGAGAACTCAGAAGTATGCTTGGGAAATGGAATCCATATACCAAGACATGAGATAGTATAGAAGCAATGTGAGTCATTGACTGTGGAGGCACTGGCACCTGCTCCCTTTCTCCAAGAACTATAAGGTGATGAATGAATGAGGAGGAGGGAGCCCGAGAATATAAAGACCAAATAAATGCCAAAACTATGACTGGTTGGCCAACATTAAATGTTGGACGACTGAATGCCAAAACACAATAAATGTTGGCAAATAAAGTGCCTAAAAGATCTCTGTGCCCATCTTAATGTACCACATGTACAGACTTAACTGACTAATCTGCTAACAACATGTAAACCCTAATTTGGGAGGCCCTAAACTTTCTATAAATAGACAACTTATTCTCCCACTTAGTCCAATCTTGTTTTTGTAGATTTCAAGTGCTAGAACTGTGCTGTCCACACCTTGTTCGTGAAGGACATTTCAGTTGAAGCTGCCCCGCTATATCCATATGACGTTTGTTTTCAGGCTTCACCATGCTGCATGCACCTCCCATTGCCGATTTCAGGTGTCACTTGCCTTCTAAAGGCTGTGTTTGCAATTGGCGGTAGTATTTGGGTTGCATTTATTTCATCTACCCCTGCCCTGGCTGTTGGCGACATCTTCGATAGACTGCATTAAACTCCTGAATTCTGTGTTTAACCATTACTAGCTGTCACCTGTATCATTTGCTCCATTTTGACCTTCTTGGAGTTGCCCAACCTGTTGCACATACTTTGGTGGTTGCACTTGTAGTTTCTCTCTCCTCTACTTGTTTGATATTGATCCGACATCTACATTGCCGTGTTTGCTATTGCCAAATCTCTTTGGAGGCTACCTTGCTGCATTTTGAGATCTGTTGGAGTATGACACACTCTAGCTTATTAGTTCGAGGTATAGTATTCATTCACTATATAGTGTGTTTGCTGCATGAGGATTGTATTATTTAGATTCATTCATTCTAGATTATTCATTGTGTTCATTGTCTTTGAGCTACCTATCACCCTGAACTACGTTCTGTTATCAATTTATGTTTTGTTGTACGATTGTATTTGTGTTTTTGTGTGAGGACATTTGCTAATCATGGTAATAGAGCTAGGATCTCTTTGAAGAATTGTAGATCTTTGATTTGACAGCCCTTTGCAAGAAGTAAGAACAATAAGAGAGCAAGGTGACTTTGAACACTACATTATTGCTTCATTCTCTCGAGCCAAATCCAAGGAGAAACGAGTGGAAGTGGGTCTCAGAGCTTGCTCTGCAAACTTTCGACAAAGCCAGAGAGACATTGGACTACCATGGAGTCCAAAGACCCTACAAGATTTCACAAGTCGAGTACGATCTCATCCTTATGTATTGGGTTCAATAACAACTTGAAGGTAAATTTGAGTTTTTACCTTTAGATTTGGTGTATCGATCTAATGATTTTGCAAGAAGGATGGAAGCTCTAGAAGGGTTTGGTCATTCTATCATGGAAACTAGCATGGAGTACAAACCTTTCATCTCTGTTCCATTTATATCCATACCCATTATTTCTCTACCTCGTTCATCTATGCCATTCATGTCTCTATCCTCATTTACTCCTATGCCAGGTATACAGTTTCATACTTCCCAATCTTTTGATTTTCCTTATTCTTTTCTACAAGATTTTTGTGATTCCCATGAAGAAGGGACTATGCAATCAAGATATTGGTTTAGTTAGTCGTGATGAAGATAGACTTTTGTTCATGAACTCAAAGAAATGTGAAGAGTGTAAAAGATTAATTCACCCACTTGTAAGTTTTTCCCCTTTTATCCCTTTAGTTTCTTTATCTCAAGGTCATTTTGAAGTAGCCGAACCATCTCTTTCTTCATTTCAATTCAATGCGTTTAATGAACAAAAGAAACCAAAAATATTTTCAACAATTGCATCTACCAATCCATTTAATTTTCCACCCATTACTCCCTTTTCTTCAATTGCACACTCCTTTATATATCCATTAAGTGAATCTCATATATCTTCACACATCTTAGTGTGGGGTCCTTTACCCTTAGGCACAGCCTTTAGGACCTCATTTTTTCCTTAGTTGAGTGGTATCTATGATGGAGGCTGGACCTCCCATCCACATACTTTTGGGTTTAAGATGACACAGATTTCCACCTAGCCATTTTTGAGTGTGGATCCGTTGGTACCACAGTTTGCCTCCACGACATTACCTAGTGGGCCTTTTGGTCATTTTGCTATGCCCCAATCAACATTTGGATAGGGCTCATGTGTCCCGATATCTCCATCTCTATTGGAATCTTATGGAAACATTCATGTTCTAGTACCTCTGTATCAATTGGTACCCATTCGATACTTTTAGCCTATTTTTGCTAACCCACCTTCTACTCCTCCTTATCCTGTTTTATGATCTTTTTCTTATCCACATTATCCTTCTTATCCCACATGTTCCATACCTTAACCTGTTCTCACTCTTATTTCATACGAGATTGTTTGCTCATGGAAGGCTAGAAATGCCTCTGCTATTATCGAGATGATGCAAGGTTTATTGCTTGAGTTTCATTCTCAGCTTGAACATTTTGTCAAAGTGTTGGATACACTTAACTGATTGCTACACGGCTCAGGATATGACCTGTTGCATTAAGCTCCAAAACTTTAGAATCATTGACCAAGATGACTTGAAAGTCCAGTTGTTTGGGTATCGGTGGCTTTTTGCCGAGTTATCTACCACGGGGACTTTTAAGTCCTGTGATGATCAGGTCACATTGTTCCTTAACAAGTGACCGTGGAAATACTTTCATTTTGTGCAACAGGTGATCTCACAGTTCACTATTTCTATATTCTATGAATTTGAGTATTAGCTACTATGTTACGCTCAACTGTTCAATTAGTTTTACAGTATGACCTCTACTATGGTGGCTCTCATTGCTACTTCTCAGAAGGGATAGCAAGTGTTGGGATAAAGGCCCGGTAACCTCCGTGTATAGTACACGCACATTGTACATGTGAACGCATCCTTTACGTGCCCTAAGTATAAATGCATTTTATTCTTTGTGTATCAACACACATTGTTGGTACACTCTAATCGACTCGTATCTTTCACTCTGCTTACTCTCTCTCCAGCCGTCACACTCTCACACTCACTCTAGCTCGACCTCCCTCTCTCTCTGCTATGCCCCCCTCTTGGTCCATTGGTATCAGAGTTGACTTTTGTGCACGCTTCTCGTGAAGAAGACCAGCAGCCGAGCAGCCAAGCAGAAGATGAGTAGAATATTGCTCGAGGTGACTAGGCAGGCGTGTGGTGTGACCGCGCTGCAGACTGGCGACAGACGGGCGTTGACTTGTTGCAGCTGGTGATTGGCGTGACCAGGCGGACGATTGGGTGATAGGCAGGCGATTGGCGGACGACTAGAAGACAGGCGCCACACGAGAGGTCAACGCGCTCGAGTTGGAGCACCACACAACAGGTCAGTGCGCCTACAGCTGGACACCATGCAACAGGCAGGCAGCGTCACGCAACCCGCCTGACGGATCTATAGACCCCCTTTCGCCATTTTTCTTTAAATCAAAAATTCGTTTAAAAAAAACCCTTTTATCCTTGTTCTTTGATGGAGTTCATGCGTGGAAGCACAGTTTTTAAATCTGTGCAAATTTGGCCAGAAAATTTGGGGCTTTTCCCAGATTTGATCTCATCTAGGCCTGACAGTGACATTCGTGTCAGAAATTGCTGGCATTGCGAGCGGTGACCTCAATTAATTTGGGGATTTTGCCAAATTTGTCGGATTTTCGCTCTTTTGGGCAAAATTTCCTGACATTGGATCCCAAATATTTGGGGCTTTGCATGTATTGGCAAAGTTTTGCTCAGCTGGGTCAGATTGGCTGACATTTATGCAATTTTGGACTTGAAATTTTGGGGATCTGCGCAGAATTTGGTAAATTTCTGCATTTTTGCCTGTTTGGTGGCTGGTTCATGTACAAACAGCAGAGATTTATTTCTGGTTGACAAAGAACATCAGTGCATTTTACCGGTTCAGCTTGTACTTTTGCAGATTAGTGCATTTACTCTTGTGTCCGTGATAAAATGGCTGCAACTTCTTCCAGTTTAGACATCAAGAGTTTGATGGAGATTAAATGGTTCGATGGTCATGGATTTGACCTTTGGAAAGACCATGTGCAAGGCATATTGTTCCTAAAGGATTGCGAGGATGCTTTGCAGGAAGATAAACCCACGCTAATGTCTGATGCAGATTGGGCCAGAGTGAATAAAAAGGTTGTGGCTTACATAAAGATGGGTGTCACTAATGACATTCTGACAGACATTAAGGGTTTAGATACATGTTATGCAATATGGGAGAAGCTGAAAACTACTTATGAGATCACCACACCTGTTATTCAGATGCATTTAATGCGCAAGTTGGTGAATACGCGACTGGATGAGTCAAAGCTTGTAGTAGCTGAGGACTTCAGTGCATTTACAGGGATTCTAAATCAACTCAAAGATACAAATTTGGACTTTGATGATAAGTTGAGGGCGATCTTTTTGATCATGACACTGCTTGACTCTTGGGAGACCTTGGTGGCTTCACTCAGCAATAACTCCAATCTCTCATATGATGGGGTGAGGGGTTCTATCATGAATGAAGAAATTAGATGTATGTCTAGTGGAGAAGGCAGTAACTCAGTTTATAATGTAAGAGACATGGCTGAAAAGAAAAATGCAAATGCAAGACACAGAAACAGGAGCAAGAGCAAAGGAAAGGTTAAGAGTGGCATTACTTGCTATCATTGTGGTCAGAAGGGCCACAAGAAACCTGATTGCAGGTATCACAAGAAGGAACAAGAGAGAAAGAAGAATGCAGGAGATAAAAAGAAGAAGGAAGAGAAGACAGATGTATCGGAGACAACCAAAGGCAAAGAGAAGGCCAACGTGGCCTCTAGCGTGGTCATAGAAGAACTTTGAGATACATAGGTTGATGTATTATGTGCAGTTGATTATGATGCCCTTGTATGTCACATGCAAGATATTCAGATTGCCAAGGCTGATGTGATTGATGCACTCTTGTCAGTTGATGATGGTGTCACTCAAACTTGGATTGTAGACTCTGGTGCCTCTTTCCATCTAACTCCTTGCTTGGAGTGTTTTGCTATGTTCAATGTAGGCAGTTATGGAAAGGTGTATCTTGGAAATAACCATGCTTGTAGCATTGATGGGATTGACATAGTACACTTGTCTTTAGACAATGGTCAAGAGCTTGTGTTGAAAGATGTCAGATATGTGCCTGGCATTAAAAAGAGTTTACTATTTGTTGGTTAGCTTGACTTGCATGGCTACACCACACTGTTTGGTGGTGGTTTGTGGAAAGTGAAAAAGGGTTCCATGTTGATTGCAAAAGGAACCAAGAAGGGCTCTTTGTATTGTTTGCATTGTAAAGCCTTGAATGGCAATTTTCTTGCAGTTGCTGAAATTTGCAGCCACTTGGAGTTATGGCATAAGAGATTAGGCCATATGAGCCAAAAAGGATTTGATGTCCTTACCTCTTTGAAGAGGGTTGATGGAATAGGCTCTAAACTTGATTTTTGTAATGAGTGTCAGTTTGGAAAGCAAATAAAAAATTTCTTTTACTCTGGTGTCTCACGTAAGTCCAATGTCTTGGACTTAGTGTATTTTGATGTATGTAGTATGCTCATGAAATAATTGGGTGGTGCTGCATATTTTTTCTCCTTTATTGATGACTGTTCCAAGAAGATTTGGGTGTATTTGCTGAAAAAGAAAAGTGAAGTGTTTGCTGTTTTTGAAACTTTTCATGCATTTGTGATCACTCAGACAGGTAGGAAGCTGAAATGCTTGAGAACTGATAATGGGGGTGAGTTCACATCGACTGAATTCAAGTCCTTTTGTGACTTGCATGGTATTGAGAGGGAGCTTACAGCCCCTTATGGCCCTTCTTTAAATGGGGTGGCTGAAAGATATAACAGGACTTTATGTGAAAGAGTGCGGTGCATGCTGTCCACTCCTAATCTCCCTCATGCATTTTGGGAAGAGGCATTCAAAACCACGGTTCACATTTGCAACCGCTCTCCAAACAGGTCCTTAAATAATGGCATCCCTGAGGAGGTTTGGTCTGGCAAATTGGCCTCATATGACCATTTACGCATATTTGGCTGTGATGCTTTTATGCATGTTAGGGATAAGCGGAGAAATAAACTTAACCCAAAATCCACCAAAGGCATTTTCATGGGCTATGGTGATGAGGGTGAATTTGGCTACAGAGTGTGGTTACCTCAGTCCAAGAAAATTATTCGCAGCCATAATGTTGTGTTCAATGAGGCAAAATTGCTGAAAGCCACTTTAGCCTCTAATGAAGATCTGAAAAAGGTGAAATTTCAGAGTTTGCAGTCACCCATTACTTCAGAAAATGAGCCTCAAGGTGTTATACCACAGGCTGAAACTGATGATCAGCTGGTTATTTTTGAGCCAGATGATGATGGACAGCAAATAGAAGCACAAGGAGGTCATGGACAACAAGATAGGCTTGCTGATTATGAAAATGCAGGTGCTGAAAATGAAAATGAAGGTGCTGTACAGCATGAACAGTATGCTGAAAATGGTTTACAGCAGCCAATAAATGCTGAAAATAATATAGCTCCAGATGTAGACCCAATTCTTGAATATTGTAGGTCTACACGTGTAAGAAGGCAACCACATAGGTTTGACCCCTCCTTGCATTATGTGATGCTTACAGATAAGGGTGAGCCTCTTACATACAAAGAGGCCAAGTCATGTGAGTTCAGCAGTAAGTGGGAGCTAGCTATGCACGAAGAGATTAAATCTCTATATGTAAATGATACTTGGGATCTTGTGTCATTGCCCAAAGGAAGGAAGCCACTTCCAAAAACAAATGGGTGTACAAAGTAAAGACAATTGATGGGAAACCCAAGTACAAGGCAAGGCTAGTTGCCAAAGGGTATGCACAAAAGGAAGGGATTGACTTCCAAGAGGTCTTCTCACCTGTTGTGAAGATGACCACTTTACATGTGCTTTTTGCTCTTATTGTTGTTTTGGACTTAGAGCTGTATCAAATGGATGCAAAAACAACTTTCTTGCATGGTGACATTGATGAGGAAATCTACATGAAACAGCCCGAAGGCTTTGTAGTTCCTGGAAAAGAGTAAATGATGTGTAAACTGAAACATAGCCTGTATGGGCTGAAACAAGCACCACGGCAGTGGTATAAAAAGTTTGCTACTTTTATGCCATCTCATGAGTTTACACGCAACCATGCAGATCATTGCTTGTACATGAAAAAGGATACAGATGGCAGCCCCATCATACTTGTTTTGTATGTGGATAATATGTTGTTAGTTGGGAAAAGAAAGACTAGCTTGGATGCTCTCAAAAATCAGCTGAAATCAGCTTTCTCCATGAAAGATTTGGGGAATGCAAAGCATATTTTGGGCATGAGGATTCGTAGAGATAGAATGCAGAAATTGCTGTTTTTATCTCAAGAAAAGTACATTGGGAAGGTACTGGACAGATTTAACATGGCTGAAGCTAAGCCTTTTGGGGTACCCTTATCTCCCTATCTCAAGCTTAGCAAAGCCAACAGCCCGAAAGATGATGTGGAAGCAAATGCTATGAAGGGAGTTCCTTGTGCATCAGCTTGTGGCTCTCTCATGTATGCTATGGTTGCTACTCGTCTAGACATTGCTCATGCAATGGAAATTGTTATCAGATTTGTGTCAAATCTTGGCAAAGCACATTAGGAGGCTATCAAGTGTATTCTTCGATACCTTAAAGGTACACAAAGAAAAAGGATCTGCTATGGGCAGGGCGCAGTTAGTTTGCAGGGTTATTGTGATGTAGACATGGCAGGTGACTTGGACACTCCTAGGTCCACCAGCGGGTATGTCTTTACAGTTGCTAGTGGGGTTGTTTCTTGGTGTTCCAAGTTGTAGAACATTGTTGCACCGAGTAGCACTGAAGCTGAATATGTATCAGCTATTGAAGCTTCTAAGGAAGCTATATGGTTGAGCAGACTTGCAGATGATCTCGGCATGTCTATGTGTACTGCAGTTTTGGGATGTGATAGCCAGAGTGTTGTGTATCTGGCTAAGAATGCCATGTATCATTTACGCAGAAAGCATATAGATGTGCGATATCACTCCATCAGACAGATTCTGGAAGATGGTTAAATCACATTGACCAAGATTAAAACACAAGATAACCCTGCGGATGTTCTCACTAAAAGTCTAAGCAAAGCTTAGCATGAGCATTGCATTCGACTAGTGGGAGATGGTTAGCTAGAGGTTCATATCGGACCTTTAAGTGGGAGGTTGTTAGGATAAAGGCCCGGTAACCTCCATGTATAGTACACACACATTGTACACGCGAACACATCCTTTACGTGCCCCAAGTATAAATACATTTTATTCTTTGTGTACCAAGACACATTGTTGGTACACTCTAATCGACTCGTACCTTTCACTTTGCTTACACTCTCTCTAGCCGTCACACTCTCACGCTCATTCTAGCTCGACCTCCCTCTCTCTCTCTGCTGTGCCCCCTCTTGGTCCAACAACAAGGGAATGACAAACACAACGAAAACTCAAATAAAAAACCAAAGGAAAACCAAACTCAAAACCAAGCTTATGAGATCCGAGGGAACTCCTAGTCCTCTCTCAAATCTGGGAGAGTGTATACAAGAAGAACATGTCTAATCAACATTGTCAAAAGACTAGCCACTTTGAACCCTAGCAGGGGTAGGGGCAGTGTCAAGGCTAGATCTACACTGCTACCGGTTGGCCGTCATAGTTACGACATCATTCTCAATGCCAAAGGACATGTCTGATTGGTCTGTAGCGGCTCATATCGTCTCCTTACAAACATCTGAGGATGTGAGTCTCATCTATATCTGCGAGTTGCCTTTTGATAATCTTGATTGCAAAGGCCCACTCATCACAACTGAGTACTTCAGCTACTCCTTGGATTGTGAATAGCGGAGCTGCTCATCATACGATCTCCATCTCATATATTTTATCTCTTGAGCCCTCTACAATTGCGATAGTTTGCATTGGAAACAACTTCTTGGTCAAAATTCGGGCTCAGGATTGCATCAGTTTTGCTATTGACCAAGTCTTGCTATACTAGATGATGTATACTATGCCCCCCTAGCTTGGGGTGGACTTGTTATCCGTTCAACAAAGCGGTTGAAACAAGCACTTTTCTTTACAGCGACCTTGACTCTCAGATTGATTTAGTAATTGCTTGTGGTGAGGCAAAACAAGGGTGACGCTCCTTCCTTTGACAATCCCAAAGAAAGCAAAGAAAGGAAACTCATTTGAAAACAACTCCCTACAAAAAATAGTTTTTGCACACATTGCTAGAGATTGAGCCATGTAGAGGAGAAGTGTCCTACTAAGGCCTAGGGTCTCCCTGTTAAGAAACCATAGTAGACTGTGACTACATCTACAATATCTACTGCCTTCGAAAGTCAAGTGGGGCTATGCCTTGCGTTTTTGCCCGTTCTCTCTTTCTAGTATAACTGTTGTTGGACATGTGGCACATTGATAGCCTCAACAGTTCATGTCTTTTAGTATTCGTGAAGGATTAGGTGATTGGTTTTCTAACACCACTCCATTTGCACTCTTTGCATGCTTTTTGAGTTCTCCTCTTGCACCTCTATCTAGGACCCTTTTTCCACCTAGGGCCGTCTCCCCTGCGCGACATGAGTTTCATTTGTAGAGACCTATTGATGTGTGTGCACGATGGTGGCCACACATTTAGGCTAGCATCCTTCGGGTACATTACACTTGTCTCATATTACTTCGCACTCTTTAATTCTTTAGGCTAATGAGTCTAGTCCATACGCTACTTGTTCTTGGGCTACTTAGGCTTTAGGGTTTTCTTCGTTTGTCTTTCGCTACATTTACCCATTTACTCATTCACATATCTCTTTTCTTCATTTTAACTTTACTTTTTGTATTGTTTTGCTTTGAAGCATCTTGCTATGAAGCTCTTGTTTTTGTAGATTCTGAATCTCTTTTGCAAGGTTTTGTATTTCAATGTCGGACTATCATGCAGGTTTATACCAGTCCTTCTTGGGTTGGAGACATTGGAAGTTTATTGTTCTTTTGTGATTTCATATTCCTTGGAGACTTGATCTTCTACCAACATGGAGGCTTTGCTTTTTGAGATGGATCTTGCGATGTCTCTTAATGCTATCACAATGGTTGCTTCTCCCTCCTTCAATTGAGGTGCTTCATCCACATTCTTCTTCATGGTTCTTGGCAGCACACAACGATTGATATTAGGTTTCTCTTGCTCCTTTGGCTTTGACATCCAGGTTTAAGAGGGGGTTCCTACTCTTCATTGGTATTCTATAGGTTTTGGCGTTTGTCCTCCACATTGGTTTTCCTTCCTAGTTGTACCTTCCCTTTGAATTCCATGATTATTATCGTCTTTATAGAAGGGCACTTGGGTAAGTAAATAATTTTTCCATGAGGGATATTGTCCAAGTGGCACCTTGTTGTATGCGCATTCACATCATGTGGCATTACTCTTTGCATCTCATTGTACAAAGTACCCTTGAGCTGATCTTGAGCTATTTCGATCGGCGGTTCTTCTATCACCTCATCATTGTGCAAAGCATCCTTGAGCCGATCTTGAGCTATTTCCATTGATGGTTCTTTTCGCACCTTACCCCACTTACCCCCATGCCGTATTATTTCATGTCTAATTAAGAAGGAAATTCATCTCTAGAGAGAGAGAGAGAGAGAGAGAGAGAGAGAGAGAGAGAGAAAGAGAGAGAGAGAGAGAGAGTATGCGTGTGAGTGTGAGCCATATACAATTTTTGAAAGACTCACACATTTCCTCTTTCCATAAGTGAAAGAAAGAGAGAGTATGCGCGTGTACATGTGTTCCATTGGGTGGAGGGAGATGATAGAAAATAAATATAACCCCTACTCATCTTTTAAGAAAAATCCATCTTTTTTCTTGAGTATCAAACTCTTTGTTATACAATATAGGCTTGGGAACCTTTTGATCGGTTCGGGATTCCAAGGCAAAGCACTCAACCTTACTATTATATGAATAATGGAGATTTAAATGAATGAATGAATACGGAATATACAATGCTCATGCCAGTCTTGAGGATTGAGGTAGAGGTAATGAGCTAGAGAGTGTGTGATACTCTTGATGAATCTTGAAACACAAGGAAGCCTCCAAGATATCTAACATCAACAAATGCAGCAAGGATGATGTCAGGATCAGTGTCAGAGCTACAGAGGAGAGAGAAAATTGCAAATGCAGTAGGTTGATAATGATATGACATGTTGATGGCGGTAAAAACGCAGGTATGATAAGAACATAGATGTAACATTTCAGCAAGTCGCCAGTTATAGATGATGTGGTTGATTAGCAAGTATAGTAGATATCAATGTACACTGTGTGATGGAGGCTAGAATCAGGTGCTAGATGGATAGAGGCAATATCAGACAGTCTCAGATGAGATGTTCTCCATAAGCGGGGTATGGGTAGCAAAGCTAGATCTCATGAAACTTGCAAAAAACGAGATTGAATTGAATGTAATGCAACTTGTCTATTTATAAAAAGTCTTAGTTTAGGAGCTCGTACCATGCACTATTTTAAACTCTTGAAGCGCACATTATTTTAGGGTTTTAATTAATTAAGTGTTTTTAAGAATATTTAAGAGGCTAATTCAGCTTGTAATGCTTATTTAGCTCAACATGTTCTCTCAGCCCAAAAATTGAGTTAGAAAGAAAGACCAACCCAAAGTTTTATGTATTTTTGTTTTTGTTTTTGATTTTACCCCAAGGCATCCTGTCCCAAAGCAACCAGGGTAGTGGTAGTGGACAAAGGGTACATGATGGCTACTAGTGGCCTATCAAGACTACAGAGGCAGTGGCTATCTTACCAAGGGAGTCTAAGAAGCTCTCTAAGAGAGGCGAGAGCATTGGACAAAGGATACATGTTGGTTGCCGTGTGGCCTATCAAGTCTTGGAAAGACAGATGGAACTACACTGAACTAATTTTGGTTTGGTTTGTTTTATTTTGTTTGGGTTTTTTTTTGTGGATGGTTTTTGTTGGATGACTAAGATGACTAAGACTTTTTGACTCAAATAGTCACATTTTGACTAGAAGCCCATATAATGAGTGGTTTCAGATAGTGAAACCAGATGCTCATGAATGAAGAAACAAACCATGAATCGGTAAACTTATATAATGAAGCTCTCCAAAACTTATATATTGAAGCTCTCCAAAAGCTGAATTTGGCGACTCCTAAAATTTAAGAGGTTACTATTTTTGAAAGTTGCTTAAATGGAAATTTTGTTCGTATCAAAGACATGAAATTTCGCAAGGAATAATTTTGTCTTCAACAACTATCTTGAATTCTTAACCGTTTAAGAGATTTTTAGAGTAGAAGATTTGGAAGCTTCTTTCTTTAGAAAAGTGACATATGGTATCTAGAAGAGGACGTATCATTTTGAAGAGACAAGTGTTTTTACACTTGTCTTTTTTAGCAAACACTTGTCATTGACCCAAGCCTTACACCTATATGTTGGAGGTCTCTCTTTTAGTTTGAAACAAGCTCTCATGTTGAAATTTCAGCCACATGCTTTATATTCTCCTATCTATTTCTCATCCAAGAAGCACTTTCTACTTAGTTAATCCAAGCACTATAGAAGAAAATTAGCTTGCTGTCGAGTTTGGAGAAATTAGGGTTTTAAAACCCTAATTTTCAAAATTGCAATATATCAGCATTTTGTATATGGTTTAGGCACTTGGTGTATGTGGTTTTGTATCAATAAATTCTTGTAAAGGGGGAGGGGCTGGTTTCCCTCTCAATGTGGTATTGACTCTTTTCTCTCTCTCTCTCTTCTTATTTTCATGGTGATAATTGATCGAGTTGGTTAAGTTCACAGTATTGTCATTCTCATATTCTTTTCCACGCTTACATTGGCATCAGAGCAAGGACTTCTTCTTTGTAAGAACTTTTTGGGGTGACAAGATCTTTGGGTTCAACTTTCTCACCATGTCAAGAGGAGAATTTTGGTAAACAACCGTAAGGCTCCTGTCACTCTATATCTGTATGCTTCTCTTCTAATTATAAGATGATACAATGATACAAGGAGTTGGAAGCTGATCGAGAAATTCAAGATTTGATGGAGAGAAGGCCTGAAGCACGGGCAAAAGCGAAGATCTTTGAAGGTTTCTTACCGGGAAGGCTATTGAGACAGATGGTATTACGACTGCGAAAGCCTATCTTAACATGAAAATTATCAATCTTATTGATGTAGCTAAGTCTATGAAAGGTAAGATATCACCTATCATTTGAGGATCCATCCAAGCAGTGACTTCAAATTCTCATAATACATAAGCTGTCTCCTCTTTTCCAAGAATTCCTCCATGGAGAAGGGCATGAAGAAAGTCGAAGAATTGGCTGTTTTCACAACTAAATCTCCAAAGATGCCTTTAGCAAAGAAAAATGATGCTAAGAGACTTTAAGCTAAGAGAAAAGAGCGTCAAGTTTGA
Organism: Lygodium microphyllum; assembly: GCF_053477565.2. Classification (NCBI taxonomy): domain Eukaryota; kingdom Viridiplantae; phylum Streptophyta; class Polypodiopsida; order Schizaeales; family Lygodiaceae; genus Lygodium; species Lygodium microphyllum. The sequence continues at coordinate 113,449,925 of NC_141138.1, forward strand.
TGTTTTCTATGGTAAGAGAGATTCTCAGAAATCTATGTCTTTTATTAGACAATTTGATGTTGCTTTTGGTAGTGAAGATTATATAGAAAAATAAAAAATTCGGATGGTTAAAATGCATATGAAGAATGCTGCTTTAAATTGGTGGCTCAAAATTGCTCAAGAGGGAAAGGAACCCAAGTCTTGGAAAGAGTTTAAGGAGATATTTAACAAGAAGTTTCTGCCTTCGTCCTTTGAAGCAGATGTGCAATAAGAATGGGATGAGCTGAAGCAAAGATATTAAGACAATGTTGAAACATATATTAATAGGTTTGTAGTTGTTTCTCTTAAATTTATATCTCTTAATGAAGTTTCTTTCAATATGGAGATGAGAAAGTTTATCCATAGATTACATTCGACGGTATGATGAGCTATCAAGATGACAAAGCTTGATACTTTGGAAGCAGCCCAAGATGCGGCCTTAGAAGTTGAAGGACTGCATATGCTATGGATGCTTGGTCTCAAAAGAAGAACCACGAAGGAAGAAAACCAAGATGTTTGACCAAAAGAAGTCAGATAAAACAAAACCAAAATATAAGGATACATGTAGACCACCTTTGCCATTACAAAAAAAGCTAAGATATCAGCAGTTAGTAAAATATACAAGAGAAAGACAATGTTTCTCTTGTGGAGAAAAAGAACACATGGTTATTAATGTCCTAATAAGGCAAAGAAGGAAAACCAGCCCCAAAAGGCTCCTCAAGCAAAGGAGATTTGCTTTCAAGGGTAAAAATGTATCTTTTGATGAGGAAGTAGAAGGAAACTCTATTCCCATCTTATCTCATGCACAATCTGTAAAGCAATGAAAAAGTATATTTCATTGTATTTGATTTTTGTCAAAGATTCAAAGAGTCTAGAGTTGAAGAGTCCATCTCAGATATGAGGGAGGATCAAATGAGTTTCTTAAAGGAGTATGACAATTCTTTTGTAAACACTTTACCTTAGGAGTTACCACCAGAGAGGCCAGAAGATCATCACATTGATCTCATTTTTGGTAGCTCACCTCCAAATAAGTCACCCTATCGTGTGAGTCCAACACAACAAGAGAAGATCATGAATCAAGTGAATAAGCTCTTGGAGAAGCATCTAATAAGACCTAGTTTCTTACTTTTTTACTCTCCAGTTCTCTTAGTGCAGAAGAAAGATGAAAATCGGTACATGTGTGTGGACTCAAGGGCCCTCAATAAAATTACAATTCGGAATAGGTTTCCCATTCCAAGAGTTGATGATATCTTGGATTGATTGGATGGATCCAAAGTATTCAGTCGGATTGGCTTGAAGAGTTGCTACTATTAGATAAGGATTGCTTTCATAAAACAACATTCAGGATAACTTTTGGTATGTATAAATTTCTTGTGCTACCATTTGGTCTCACTAATGCTTTTGTAACCTTCAATAGAATGATGGAAAGAATCTTTAGTGCAGATTTAAAGTTTATATATACTTCCGTTGATGATGTTTTGGTTCATTCACAAAAGATAAAGAATAGCATAAGCAATACTTGAAAATAGTATTTCAAGAACTCTGCAAATATAAACTTTATGTGAATGGTAAAAAGAGTGAATTTTTCCTAGAAGAGATTCACTATATCCAAAGACGAGATTCAGATAAATCTAGAAAAAGTCAAGGCTATTGTAGAATGGCAAGAATTGACTAGTGTTCATGAAGTTCGAAGTTTCTTGGGATTATGCTCTTATTATAAGAGATTCATTAAATGGTTTGTAGTGGTTGTTGGACCACTGCATGTTTTAACCAAGAAAGGAGTAGTATACCAATGGACCAAACTAAAGAAGGAAGCTTTCAAAACTCTAAAGTTCTATATTAGCAAAGGACTTGTTTTGATTATATTGAATTTGTCAAAATCTTTCTTTATGTAATGTGACGCTTCAAGAGACTGTGTTGGTGCAGTCTTAAACCAAGAAGGGCATGTAGCTGCTTATGCAAGTAGAATGCTGCAAAATGCAAAAAAGATTCTATACCTATGAAAATGAGTTAACGTTCATAATTTAAGCTTTAAAAGATTAGAGACACTATCTTTTAGGTGGATAATTTCTTATTAAGATGGACCATGAGAGTTTGAGATGTTTTCTCAACCAACCAAAGATTTTTGAAAAACATATTCGATGGGCCAATTATTTAGCTCAATTTAACTTTCAAATACTACATATTCTTGAAAAGCAAAACAAGGTAGTTGATGCCATGTCAAGAAGATCTTAGATTTATACAATGTCTATGATTCATCATATAGATTTCACTAGTATAAGGGACATGTATGCTAATGTAAGTGTGCGGAAGAATGTGAGAATGACAATACTTTGAACTTAACCGACTCAATGAATTATCACCATGAAAATTAGGAGAGAGAGAGAGAGAGAGAGAGAGAGAGAGAGAGAGAGAGAGAGAGAGAGAGAGAGAGATTTGACACCGCATTGAGAGTGGAACCAGTCTCTTTCCCTTATCAAGAATTTATTGATACAAAACCATGGATACCAAGTGCTTGAACCATTTGCAAAAGGTTGATTTGTTGTGAATCTGAAAAGTAGGATTTTGAAACTCTAATTTTCTCAAACTCGGACAACATGCTAATTTTCTTCTTTAGTGCTTGGATTAGATCAAACCAAGTAGAAAGTGCTTCTTGGATAAGAGATAGATAGAAGAATATAAAGTATGTGACTGAAATTTCAGCATGAGAGCTTGTTTCAAATGAAGAGAGAGATCTTCAATATATATATGTGGATCTTAGGTGTTCGAAAGTGAAAAGTAGAGGTTACAAATGACAAGTGTTGTTGAAAATGATAAGTGTAGGGATACTTGTGTTAGAGATCAGTGATCATAGCCTGCACAGTCGGACCAGCAGCTGCACAGTCGGATTGCCACGTGGCAGTCCGACTGTCTGCAGCCCAGTCGGCTGCATTTAATGCAGCCGACTTATTCCAGGCTGCGCCCTAATTCTGGCGCTCCAGTTCGTGGCAGTTTTCGACTATTTATAGTCGACTTTTCCAGCAGTCTGGTCACTCTACTCTGTCGCAGATTACAGATCGGTGCCGCGCAGTTTTCTGTCTCTGTTCACAGATTTCAGACAGCAGACAGTGCAGACTGCAGCAGACTTCGAGGTGGACAGCAGGTCGCATCGTCGAGGTGGAGACACGCAGTCCAGCACACTGCGCCCGTGTATATCTTTGTATTCAGCATTCTATATACAGCAGATCTTCATCGTCCACTGTCTCTTTCTCTCCCTTCTCTCTCTGCGTTCTCTCTCTCTCAGTCCTACGCTTCCGCACCGCTGCACTCTGACATGGTATCAGAGCAGTATTTGAGGGCTGACTGAGCGCAGAATCAACCTGAAGAGGAGTTTCCATCGCGACACAAATTTGCGTTTTTTGCGTTTAAGGGCAGACAGGAGGGCTGCGCATTGGAACAAGGCTGAAACGAGTGTGGGCGCACAGGAAAGGAGTACAAGTGGTGGATTTGCTGCTGTTTACTGCTGTTTGACGCGAAGTTTGAGTTTTCAACCTAAAAGTGCAGGTTTTACTTTTTCATCGCCTCCGGCGGGTGAAGAAGGTTCAGGACGCGGAAAAGCCTTAGCAGGCTGAGTTTACCCAGTCAGAGGGGGCTGCTTTTGCGTTTGAGAAGGCATTGCAGGTGAAGATGTCTACAGAGATGGACTTGGAGTTCCAGGCGATTATGGACCGGAAGGTGCCTGTCTTACCGGCTCTTCCTACAGATCAGAAGCTCGATGGCGACAACTACCGCATTTGGCGCGTTATGATGTTGGCCATCCTTGAGTCCTATGATTTGGCGGAATTGGTACAGGAGGATATTGACCGGCCTTCGGTAAGAGATGAGTCCAAACTCTCTTCCGATGCTCGTGCGGAGTTGGCCAGGGCCCAGTCTCATTGGGACAAACTGAATGCCAGGATTCGATTCTTTCTCTTTCTATCATGCACTACAGCCGTGATCGCTCACATCGAGCACTTGACGGTGGCTCGTGAGATATGGCTGGAGCTTGATCAAATGCACAATCGGATGACCCTGATGAAGAGGGTTTCTTTGGAGGTACAGATGCGGACCTTGTCCGTAAATAAGTCTTCTTCGCTAAGGGAACACATTAACAAGCTAAGGTAGCTACAGATGCAGGTTCAGAATGCGGGGAAGCCGATTTCCTCCGAAGACATGGCGATCACACTATTGTCCCAGTTGCCGCCACGATTCGGTACATTTTACTCTGCCCTTATTGCTTCGGGGCGAGAGTCAACTCTTCGCTGGGAAGAGTTGGTTCCTATGGTCTTGGACCAAGAGGAACAATTAAAGGGACAGAATGCTTCCAAGACGGAGGCGTTGACAGGTCAAGCCTCTCAGAAGAAGGGGAAGGACCAAAAGAAGAAGAAGGGGGATAACAAGTCCAAGAAGGACAAGGAGAAGGACAAGGACAAAGACTCCACATGTCATATTTGTGGAAAGACTGGCCATTGGAAGAAGGATTGCCCTAACAAAGACACGAATGACACCAAGAAGAAGGATACCAAGGATTCTGGAGCGGTGGGTGCACCCTCATCAGCTGCATTTCTACATCTAGTTGTCATTGAGGAGGCTTCACTGAATGCTTTTGATGCTGCGATGACGGCTCCCCAAGCTCGAGAATGGATTGTTGATAGTGGTGCCTCACGGCACATGACTCCTTCATCAAATGGTGTTGCCCAGCTGCGACCTTCGTGTGGGCAGGTTCTCATTGGAGACAGCTCTTCAGTTTCTGTTGCAGGTCGGGGTAAGATGCAGCTTATTCCGGATGGACGAGGTGGCACCCATACCTCAGAGGTTTTGCATGTACCAGGATCAGGGTACCATCTCCTTTCAGTTTATAAGATTTGCTCCCTTGGTCTTTTGGTGGAGTTTGACAGTTCTACTGTGCGAGTCCTTGATCGTGAATCGAGGAAGGTTCTATCATCTGGATATGAGGAGAACGGCATTTACAAACTGAAGTCTTCCACTGCCCTCTCTACTCTTCTTCTTACCTCACAGTCACAGTCTGAGTTATGGCATGCTCGGTTTGGTCATTTGAACTATGACTATCTTCAGAGGGCGTCACGAGGACAGCTTGTTCGAGGGTTGCCGGATATAGTGGTGAGCCAACAGCCACGTGTCTCCTGCATACGGGGGAAGCAGCATAGAGATGCCATTCCCCACACAGCTTCGCGGCGGTCTACTTCACCGATGGAGCTAGTATCTACGGATCTATGTGGCCCTATGAGGAATGAGTCCCTGCGTGGGAGTTTGTACTTCATGCTGATCGTGGATGATTACAGCAGGATGACATGGGCCTATTTTTTGGCACTAAAGTCAGAAGCTTTCTCGCACTTCAAGGATTGGCTTCTCTTTGAGGAGAACCGATCAGGCCGGAAGTTGAAGACCTTGCGATCCGACAAGGGCGGTGAATTTGTGTCTAATGAATTTGCTCGGTTTTGTGCAGATAGAGGAATTCACCAGGAGTTTGCCAATACCAATACTCCTCAAGAAAATGGTATTCTAGAACGGACGAAGCGCAGTGTGATCGAAATGGCGCGCACCATGATGGAGCACCGACAGACCCCTCAGGTTCTGTGGGCCGAGGCTGTGGCTACTGCAGTCCACATCCTTAATCGATCCCCTACTTCGGCCGTGGAAGGGATGACTCCATTTGAGGCTTATTTTGGGACGAAGCCAGATGTTTCTTACTTTCGAGTCTTTGGGTGTGATGCCTATGTTCACATTCCCAAGGCTCACCGTGATAAATTTGAAGCGGCTTCCCGAAAACAGGTATTTGTTGGCTACAGCTCCCAGTCCCAAGGCTACCGACTGTATGATCCCGTCAAGCGGGATGTATATACTAGCCGTGATGTGCGGTTTGTAGAGGTTCCGGCTACTTCAACGGGTGAGGAGCATCCCGTTCTTGGAGATCCAAGGGAGAGTTGGGCTCCTTCTACAGTTCCACTGGAGCCCGTGCCTTTTGATTATGATTTTGTTTCTGACACAGAGTCTACTGTTTCACCTGACCCTTCTGAGGAGTTACCCCCGGTGGACATTCCAGAGTCTTCTGCTGATGGAGAACGACGAGGGGAGGTTCGGCCTCCTCCTCGCTGGGCCCGTGACACACTCCGTGATTCAGGGATCGAGGGGGTTTCTGAGGAGTGGGGACCGCAAGATGGTCTGCGGCGGTCACGGAGGCACCAGGCTGGGCCCGTGACACACTCCGTGATTCAGGGATCGAGGGGGTTTCTGAGGAGTGGGGACCGCAAGATGGTCTGCGGCGGTCACGGAGGCACCAGGTGCATTATTCGGAGCTTGTTTGCTCCAATTATTGTTTAATGTCCCGTGTTATGCAGGACCGAGAGCCCACCTCCGTGAAGGAGGCTTTACAGTCCGCCCCATGGAAGAAAGCTATGGAAGCTGAGTTGGAGGCTATTGAGAGGAATGGCACTTGGTCACTTGTGCCACGCCCCCCGAAGAAGAAGGTGATTGGAGTCAAGTGGGTCTTCAAGACCAAATATCTCAGTGATGGTACTTTGGATAAGCACAAGGCTCGCCTTGTTGCTAAGGGTTTTGCCCAGCGCCTAGGGATTGACTGTCATGACACCTTTGCCCCCACAGCTCGTATGGCAACCATTAGAGCTGTTCTTGCTTTGGCTGGCCATAGGAGATGGCCTGTTTATCAGTTGGATGTGAAGTCGGCCTTCCTGAATGGTGATTTGAAGGAGGAGATCTACGTTGAGCAGCCTCCTGGCTTTGGTTCTTCAGATGGGAAAGTCTACAGGTTGAAGAAGGTCCTGTATGGCCTCAAGCAGGCCCCGCGAGCTTGGAACGAGAAGATTGATTCGTTCCTCCAGTCTCAGTTGGGATATCGGCGGTCCAAGGCCGATCCGCAGCTGTATGTTCACACTTCCGAGGATGGTTGTGTGCTGTTTGTATTATATGTTGATGATTTGATTGTCACAGGTGATGATGCACAGCAGGTCCAGGAGACAAAGTCAGCTTTACATCGGACGTTCGAGATGACGGATTTGGGGCTACTCCATTTCTTTTTAGGCCATGAGATTTATCAATCTCAGAGGGGGATCTTTCTCTCTCAACAGAGATATGTACAGGAGCTCTTGGTGTCTTTTGAGATGGAAGATTGTCGGGCCCTCTCTACTCCTATGGATCCGAACTGGAAGGCCACTTCCCATTCAGCTTCTCCTTTGGCGGATGCGTCCCGCTATCGACAGTTGATAGGGTCCTTGATTTGGCTTCTCAACACCAGGGTTGATCTATGTTTTGCTGTTGGGGTCTTGGCAGGGTTCATGAGTGAACCTAAGACGGTGCATTGGCAGGCTGCTCAGAGGATACTTCGGTATCTGAGGGGGACGTCTGATTTAGGGATTCATTACCCCGCAGGGACAGATGGGTCAGATCTTGTACTTGCAGGTTGGAGCGACTCGGATTGGGCCGGTGACGTGGACCACAGGCGGTCTACAACAGGTTACTGCTTTACTTTGGGTGCAGGTGTTATTTCATGGAGTAGCAAGAAGCAGCCCACGGTAGCCCTTTCGTCTACTGAGGCGGAGTATCGGGCCGCGTCTTCCACCACATGCGAGGTTGTGTGGCTTCGGAGATTGTTGGAGGAGCTTGGGTGCCCCCAGACTCGTCCTACATTGCTGCGATGTGACAATGAGAGTTGCATTGCCTTGGCGAGGAATCCTGTTTTTCATGCCCGGACGAAGCACATTGAGATTTAGTACCACTTCATCCGAGAAAAGCTTCTGGATGAGACCATCACTGTGGAGTATTGCAAGACAGAGGACAATCTTGCGGATTTGTTTACGAAGGCGCTTCCTCAGGCTCTACTTCGGCAACATTCCAGATCCCTTAGGCTTCTGCCCTGTCCAGGCTCTGAGAGGGGGTGTTAGAGATCAGTGATCATAGCCTGCACAGTCGGACCAGCAGCTGCACAGTCGGACTGTGCAGTGGGACTGCCACGTGGCAGTCCGACTGTCTGCAGCCCAGTCGGCTGCATTTAATGCAGCCGACTTATTCGAGGCTGCGCCCTATTTTTAGCGCTCCAGTTCGTGGCAGTTTTCGACTATTTATAGTCGACTTTTCCAGCAGTCTGGTCACTCTACTCTGTCGCAGATTACAGACCGGTGCCGCGCAGTTTTCTGTCTCTGTTCACAGATTTCAGACAGCAGACAGTGCAGACTGCAGCAGACTTCGAGGTGGACAGCAGGTCGCATCGTCGAGGTGGAGACACGCAGTCCAGCACACTGCGCCCGTGTATATCTTTGTATTCAGCATTCTATATACAGCAGATCTTCATCGTCCACAGTCTCTTTCTCTCCCTTCTCTCTCTGCGTTCTCTCTCTCTCAGTCCTACGCTTCCGCACCGCTGCACTCTGACAACTTGTTTCTTTAAAATGACACATGTCCTCTTCTAGATGCTACATGTCACTTTTCTAGAGAAAGAAGCTTTCAAACCTTTTACTCTAAGAATCTCTTAAATGATTAAGAATTTGAGATAGTTGTCGAAGACAAAATTGTTCATGTGAAATTCCGGAGCCTTTGACATGAACATAATTTCCATTTGAGTAACTTTTAAAAATAGTAATCCCTAAAATTTTAGGAGTCGCGAAATTTAGGTTCTGGAGAGCTTCATTATATAGGTTTATGAGTTCATGGTTTGTTTCTTCAATCATGAGCATATTGTTTCACTTTCTTAAATCACTTATTATTTAGGCTTCGAGGCATATCAAGGAAGCTGCTACTGCACATGTAAAAAAGTATAGAAGAAGAGAAAGATTGCATGTCTCTAGCTTGCCCACTGTTACGGGCAAAATAGTTGATGTATCTAGTAAGCCCTCCACTTCTATGGCTAAATCTATGGTTGTACCTACTGTTTCAAATGTTAGGGAAGATGTATTAGATGAATTGGTCAAAGACATGCGAGATCTTTAATTGAAGGTCGCAAAATTGGATGAGAAAGGACAAGAGGAAGGAGGACAGAAAGTAGCTACTAAACTAGGAAAAAGATGTATGTGGTGTGATAGTTTGCAGCATGAGAGAAAGGATTATGGTGCTTATCAAGAGGCCTTGGTACAACAACTAATCTTTTGGAAAGATAGCAAGATCCATGCATAAGAAACAGGATTGTCTCTTGCTTTGAATTTTGGAAAGGGAGGTATGCAGAAGCTATTGGAAGACTTAGCTGTTCAAGATGCTTATGCAGCTGTACATGCTTCTACTTTTGGTCTACAGTTGGATAGGATGTATGGCCAAGTGATAGTTGGTTCAAAGACTGCAATATGGACACATGCTTTGCATCCAGCTGAAAATGGAAAAGTTACTGATAATGAAATGTCTCATGGAGGGCAAGATATTCGTGACATAACTGGTTGGGAATTATTGGTAGATGTATATTCAGTTTACGCATATTTAGCAAAGTTACAAAACACGGATGTACTTGTGGAAGAGAAACGAAAGAGAGATGAAGATAATATAGGGACATCTAAAAGAGTGACAAGAAGAAGTGTGGATTAGCCTAAAGCTACAAATCAACCACCTCTCGATCATGCTATGAAAGAGGTCAGTCAGGAGCAAAAACAGGATAGCAAACAAGAGGGCAAAAAGAAAGGCAAGCAACTAGGATATAAGTTGTAGTCTGACATTGAGATAGCCACAAATCTTAAGAAGGTTCTTGAAGAACGGATATTAAATAGTTGGTTGGAATTCACCTTGGGAGAGGTGCTTGGCATTGCTAAGCAAGAATTTCATGATAAGATCATTGACATAATTAAGAGGAAGCGCCAGTTTCTTGGTGATACCACTAGTGTATTGTTGCAATTTGAAGAGGAAACTGGTTTGTTGGGTATTCGGGTTGAATATGAGCATGAAGTAAGTACTGGATTGTCTATGCAAGATGCTACTAATCAGTGGATAGTATGTGGAAAGGAAAAGAAAAGAAAATAGCTGAAAATGCATTGTTTTGTAGCAATATGCATGGTGGAGTAAGGCAGATGTAATAATATGGGGAAGAGACTCTAGGATTTATTCCTCAAAGTCATTACACAAGAAATCACTGGGCCAAGGCTACCATTGAAACGGTAGTGAAAATAGGGGAGCATGAAATTCCTTGTGTTGCTTTACTTGACCATGGGTTTGAGATTAATGTCATTGAGCGTGGATTGTATGAAAATGGTGCATGGCCTATTGACACTGATCATGGTTGGTATATGAGGGCTGCAAACGATTCTTCAGGTGAACTCTATGCTACATGTCCTAATGTAAAAGTGACGATTGGTGATGTACAAGAAGAGTATCACTTCTTTATGCAAGATAATTTCTCATATGCAGTGATTCTATTGACACTGATCATGGTTGGTGTATGAGGGTTGCAAATGATTCTTCAGGTGAACTCTATGCTACATGTCCTGATGTAAAAGTGACGATTGGTGATGTACAAGAAGAGCATCACTTCTTTGTGCAAGATAATTCCTCATATGCAGTGATTTTGGGACAGCCCTATATCATAGGAGTACGTATGGAAACAAAGGTGCTTGATGATGGTTCTGCTTATGCGAGAGTGAGAAGCAAGGATGGGAGGAAAGCAGTCCAATTTCTTATTGTTTGTGTTAATCATCTTAGAAATTGGGACGCTTCAAGAGTCTCCTTTGGTTCCAAATGCAAGGGAATTCAAAGATCTGGATTTTCATTAAGCACTATTGTAATGTGGGGCTATGGTAGTGCTGTTCAAACATGTATTTACTGTTGATGGAATGACACATGTATTTACTATTGGTTGTTCTCAATTTATAACAAACAGTTCATGTTGGTTTAAGCCTATGGAAGCTATGTGCAAGATTGAACGCATATCTATGAAACGGGCTACTAAGGAACTGAGAGCATTGGGACTATTAGCTGAAAATGAAGGCATTTCAGGCATCTTTTATGGGTTGAATATTAATGACACTATGCTGAAATTTCAGCAATCATACATGCAGAAAATCAGGCTGAAAACAAAGTGTTGTTAGTATATTCTTTGGACATGTATGATGTTATAGCATTGTTTGCTCAACAGGAAGGATTACAATGGGCTGAAGCACTTGTGGAGACAAAGTATAAGACATTTGACAAAAAGGTGAAACCAATTGCTTTGCCGCTTCCACTAGAAAGTGAGGGTTTGTATGAAAAAGTGTCAAGGCAGCCAAGCTTACGGGATCCTGAAGATATAGGTCATCAGTTTACATTTGAAACATTACAAGAATTGAAAGTTGGTGCAGAAGGGTTTTTTTTGCCTGCTGAAAGAAACTGTTTTATGTAGATGTTGGCTAGGCATGGAAAGACATTTGCATTTCAGTCAACTGAAATAGGTTGTGTGGATCTAAGTGTTGTCTCTCCTATGGTAATATTTACTGTGCCATATGTACCATGGAACTTGAGGCCTATTCCACTGCCTAAAGCTTACTTGCCAAAGCTAATGGATTTGCTAGATGAAAAGATTCACATGAAGATCTTGGAGCCCTCTTCAGTTACGTACTCAAATCGTTGGTTTACTGTACCCAAAAAGAATGGGGCTTTGAGATTTATTTAAGACATGTAACTGGTCAATAAAGTGACCATAAGAAATGTAGGTGCAGGTCTTGAGGTTGATGAATTTGCAGAGGCTTTTGTAAGCAAAGCGATCTATTCTTTGGGTGATCTTTACTTGGGTATGATATCTGTTTCAGCTTGCAGTTGAAAGTAGGGATATCACAACCGAGAAGACTCCCTTGGGATTAGTACGGATGTGTACTCTTCTGCAGGGTGCAACAAATTCAGTGGCACATATGACAAATGCTGTAAATAGAGTACTCGAGGATTTTATACCACAATTGACAATGCCCTTCTTGGATGATGTTCCAATCAAAGGGTGTGCAGTGGATGAGAAGAATGAAGACATGGATGCTCATGGGTGCAGATAGTTTGTTCTAGACCATATTATGGATTGTGAGAGGATATTGACGCTTCTAGAAAAGGTGCCTTTAACTCTTTTTGGATAAAAGTCTGTCTTTGAAGTTGAAGAGGTTTTGATTGTTGGGCATATGTGTGAGCCCTATGGGCGAAGACCATCACTGAAACCAACCTACTTAATTACAGCAATTAGCAAATGAACATAAACTGAAATGCTCACTTACCTTCATAAACTTGGACAGTGGACACCCTGTTGGCCCCAAAATTGGCGCCCCTTTCGGTATTTCTTTAATTTCAATTGCTGATGGATAAATTACAAGTCGAGATTTCACGATCTCCTTGGCTGATTCAAAAGCCCCTTGCTATTCCAATAATGAGCAAAGCATTCGAGCAAATTGCCCCTTGATTTTCACCCAGGACTTGCTCTAATGGAACCCCAACTGGTCAAATGCTGCCCCAAATTCACAATAGATGGGTTGGCATCTGAAATCCTCACAATTCCACAAATTTCCTATGCTGATTTAAGTATACAATGCCTTTGACTGATGGCACGGGTCCCAAGGTGGCTGCTAAACCCTAATTACTGCTGTAATTTAGGGTTTTCATCAGTAAACTCTCTGCTGTCCACCAAATTTAACTGTACTTTGCTACCAATGAGTGACTGAGAATTACTGAGAATGCTTGAGCATAGACTAGAGGAGATGAGAGAATGTTGTAGAGAGAGAAAATCAGGTGAAATGTATCTTTTGAGTCGTAGCTCTGATGACAAATCTAATGGCACCAACAGCTTTTAAAGGGGGGTAAAACACTAGCTCGGCTGGCGAGCCCTCCTCTTCTACTGCCGCCTCTCTTGAGGCAGAAGGGAAATCCTACTGCCCCCTGTCCTATCGCGGCGCGCGATCAGTCGTCATCGCCTCTCAGAGTCAAATCTGATCACCTCCTCTCCCTCTACCAAGCTCCGAACAGCTGCAATTCCACTTCCACCACCCTCCAACAGCCTTCTCCCTAGTTGCATGGGAAAGTTTTGCCAAGTGGCAGCCTTCCTAATGCATTTTCAGCCATTAAATTAATTTTTCAGAATTAATTAATTCTGAAAATTAATTTCAGCCCTTTTGACCTTGCCTAAAATTAAACATGCCCATCTGTAATGAAATTGGCTAGGCCATTTGCAACTTGGAGTGGTTCCCAACCTTTGTTGACCCTTAGACTAGCATTAATTAATTAATTAATGCTAGTCCCTAGTGTCACCACTGACACTTAATGGCCAAACAATTGTCCTCGGGTCCAACCTGGCACCACCAACTGACCACCAAAACCCAGTTGGCATAACTTAACACAACTTTTGCCTTTAACACCCATTGCATCCTCAGGGTCCTTGGCCCGTTCCCATGAAATAACTGCCATGTGCATCACATGTGCTAAACAACCTTGCATATTTGATTAATAACTTAATCAAATGTTACTAGCAAGATTAAAGCATCTCAAAATTTCATGTCCCCGTGACAATCACCAACAAAAATAGATGGGATTGATAGAATGCAAGATGTATGTACGAATGTATCAAAGGTGCGTAGATTTTTGGGAGCATGTGTGTTCTATTTGATTTGGATCTCTCACTTTGCACATGTAGCTGATGCTCTATATCAGCTCTTGAGGAAAGGTCAAAGGTTTCACTGGGAAACGAAGCATCAGAAAGTAATGAAAAAATTGAAGCAGCTCTTGAAATTTGCTCCTACATCGAGAAAGACAGATTATTCACATGGAAAGCCTATCATTATTACTGTTGATACAAGCCCAATTGGGATTGGATGGGTAATTGGACAAGATGATGAGGAAGGGCAAAGATATGCAATTCACTTTGGTACTAAAGTATTGACTGAACGACAGAGAAGGTATCCACAGGTAAAAAGAGAATTGTGGGAAATTGTGACATCACTTAAATGTGATAAGGAGTATTTTATGGGTGTGCTTGTGTAGTCATTGAGATAGATTGTTTGCCGGTATTGGGTATGATTTCTAGTTGTGCTACCTTGGACATTGCTATGCTTCGGTGGATTGCATATATTAAATCTTTGAACCGTGAATTTCAGTACATTACAAGAAGAGATAACCCAGTGACAGACATGTTATCTCGGGCACGCTATGAGAATGAAGATGGGATGATGGATGAGGAGGAAGAAGATGACTTTCTTGCAGTTGAAAATGATGTTGTAAGAGTGAATTTAGCAATGCAAGGAGTTGCTACAGCACTAAGAGAAGCTTGGACAACAAAGAGAAGACACTTTAGATGTTTTATATCTTGTGTAGAAGTGTTTTTGAAAGACAAATATATAGGAGAATGGCTAAGAATTGGTCAATATCTCAGTACATTAACAAAGAGAGATGAATGGTCAGATGAGGAGTTTAAGACAATCAAGAGGAAAGCCTATGGGTTTTTCTTAAAAGATGGATACTTGTGGAAACATGCTAAAAAGAAACAGGGTATGCCATTATGAGTTTTGGGTGACAGAGCTTCCCAAGTAAATGTTATACAAGGATTTCATGAAATCTTGTGGGTTGGCCATAGAGGTGTTTGGGGTACTTTTGCAAAGATCAAAGAAAGATATTGGTGGCAGGGTATGTATAAGGATGTTGCTCTCTTTGTGGAAACATGTACGACATGTCAAATGTATTTATCTGTGAGACATCTGGATGGATTGCAGTCCACATATCCCTCGTCCCTTCATTTTAAGTGGGTGGTGGATTTAGTTACAATGCCTACAAGTCTTTAGGAAATAAGATATCTTGTACTTGCTTGTGAAGACTCGACTAATGAAGTGGAAGAGAGAGCTCTACGTACTAAGATAACAAATGCAGTGTGTACTTTTCTTTTAGAAGAGATCTTTTGTCGGTATGGTTCTGTGGAAAAAATTATAGCAGATAGGGGTGAGTTGGATGGAAATGAAGCTCATGATTTCTTTGCACGGTTGGGAATAAAGCTTGCTTTAACTTTAGCTTATAACCCTGAAGAAAATGAAAAAAGTGAAAGAGGTCATCCACCGATTGTGAAGGCATTGGCAAAAGCATGTGGAGAGAAGGTAAAAGAGTAGCTATGATTGCTCCCTTATGCTTTGTAGGTTGAGAGAACAACTCATAGTGCCGTTACAAGATATATGCCTGCTGAATTGATGTATGGCCAAAAACCTATCATGTCGATAGAAGAGATGACACTCACATGGAGTGTGCTACCTTGGGAAGAGGAGTTGAATCGAGAGAAACTGCTGGCCTTACGCATTAGATAGTTGGAAAGAAAGTCAGAAGACATAGAGACAACAGTTGCCAAGTTAAAGGCAACAAGGATACAGAATAAGAAATGGTTTGACAAAAGACATAGATTGAGGCCAAGAACTATACAAGATGGGGATTGGGTATTGATTTATGATAGCAATTTAGACAATCAGCTTAGTGCCATGCGTACAATTTCCAAAAGATGGTTTGGACCCTATGTGGTAAAATAGGTGTTTGATAATGCTACTTATGCATTAAATGAGTTGGATGGGACAACCATAAAACTTCTGGTAGTAAGGAAAAGAATCAAATTATTCAAGAGGCGGGAATCTATTACCTATGAGTGGCCAGAATTGGAAGAAAATAGTGACCATGATACATGGACTAGCCAAGAAGATATAGAAGATGAAGAAGCAAATGATATGGTTGTAGAGGATGACGACGACTGAGAATCTGGTGATAACTAGGATTTTGGCACATACCGGAGGATGTGTAGATTTAGAGGGGGTGGATGTCATGCCACTACACGGACACAGTGTGAAAAACTCTAGAGTACGGCTTTCTTATTAATCTAGAGAGCCAATGCCATTAATGTTAGTGTCCATAGTGTGGATGGTCCAAAAATATTAGATTTTTGGACAAGTTTAGTCAATTTATGATATTTTAGATATTATCTCTTGTAAAAATCCAAGAACTATAGACAACTTCTAGAATAGGATGACATGTAAAAGAAAGTAGGTAGCTTTCAGCCATTTTGAGAGGATTTTATGTAAAAAGAAGGATTGGCAAAATCGCGCGACACACGATCGTTATTTTCAGGCAGTGAACAGCACTTCGAAGTGGGAGATGGAGTGATTTGGCATAAATCTAGCTAGGTGTCTTGGTATTTTACCCCCCCTTTCGGAGCCAATGGAAGCATCGGATTTGGGTTCCAAGCTGCAGAGAAGAAGCTGTTGTTTTGATGCACGTTTTTGGTCTACAAGGGAGCTCCAGGAGATCTAATGCTTGGAGATTGCTTCTGAGTAGTGCCAGACATGGGATTTCAGGTTTTGTCAATACATATTGATTCGATTCATTGTGCTTTGTCTTTATTGTGTTTACCTCTTGTCTATTCTTTTTCTTCTCTTTCATTTCCTATCTCTACTTCCTTCTATCTTTGATTCTCTGTGGATACGATTTTTCGACTAAAATCCTTCGACATTGAATCTTTCTCTCTCTTGCCATTGAACAACTTTATCTCATACTCAAATGCTTGCAGAGCATTTATCACAATAGTTTCTGTTTGAGCAGAAGCATGCATCACTTGTTGTTGTACCTGTATAAGCATATTTATATTTTGCACTAGCTGCTGCAAAACATCACTGGAAATTGTGCGCGAAAGTTCTTCCATCTGGCCTTTTCTTTTGATGACCCTTCATGTCGGGTTCACCAATGTCAGAGGGGTTTTAGTCGAAAGGTTGTATCCACCGAGGATCAGAGATAGAAGGAAGTAGAGATAAGAGATGGAAGATAAGAAAAAGAATAGACAAGAGGTAAGCATGATAAAGACAAAGCACAATGAATCGAATCAATATGTATTGATAGAATGTGAAATCCCTTGTCTTGCACTCTTCAGAAGCAATCTCCAAGCATTAGATCTCTTGGAGCTTCCTTGTAGAAAGGTGCATGTAATGGAGGCTGAAAAAAAAGTGCAATAGAACTAGTGGGTAGGATGGGTGGGAGATTAAATGGATTTATAATTTGTGTAGTGGTGGGAAATAAGTTAGGTTTCTTTTGTCCATTGAATGTAAATGAAGAAAGAGGTGATTCACCAAAATCAATTCGACCATGAGATGTAAAAGTTGAAGGAAAAGATGGAGGACTCACCAATGAATCTTGGAACTTTTTCTTACATTTTCTTAAGTTCAAATGGAAAAATCTATCCTCTTCGGGGCTTATGAACCAATACGTGGAAAAGAAGAAATAAATTCAAAAGATTGAGAAATATTGATATGCATACTTGACATAGGAGTGCATGAAAATGGAGAAGTGTATGGAAAAGATGAAAGAGGTAGAGATGGAGATGATTGTGGTAGAGAGGAAATGGTTTGTGCTCCATGCCAATTTCCATGCTAGGGTGATCAGTCCTTTGTGGAACTTCTGTTCTTCTTGCAAAATCATTAGACCGGTGCATCGAATCTAAAGGGGAAAAGTTAAATTTACCTTCGATCTGTTGTTGAGCTTAATACATAAGGATGAGATTGTATTTTAACTTGTGAGATCTCATATGGTCTATGGACTCCATGGTAGTTTGAAGACTCTCTAGCCATGTTGAAAGAAGGAGCAAGGTGTGAAGCCCGCTTCGTCTTGTGTCTCGATGTGCTAGGCTTGGGAGCATTATGATGATGTGGTAAAGATGAATTTGAAGTCATCTTGCCCTCTTGTTGTTCTTGCTTCTTGTAAAGAGCTTTCAAATTAAAGGCCGAGGGTTTGTGAAAGAGAAACTTGCTTTGATACCGTCTAAAGAAATATCCTAACGCAGAAACATAAATGAAAGCGCACAACAAAGCATAAACTCAATAGAACACAATTAGGATTAGGGTAACTTGGAGACAATGAACACAGTGGAAATTTGAATGAATGAATGAATATTGCATATAGAATGCTCATGCAGCAAATAAATAGTGCAAGGAATGAAATTGTACCTCGAACTCTCGTGCCTCAAGAATCGAGGTAGAGATAATGAGTTGGAGAGTGTGTCATACTCTTGACAGATCTCAAAACCAAGCAAGTCAGCCTCCAAGATGTCTAACAATAGCAAATGCAGCAAGGGTGATGCTGGATTAGTATCAGATAGGCAAAGAGGAGAGAAAACTGCAAATGCAGCAGGCTGATGATGATGTGGCAAGTTGATGGCAGCAAATGCGCAGGTATGATGATGTGGTAGGTTTATGGCAATAAAAACGTAGGTATTATGATGTGGCAATCCGCACAATAGTTGTAGATCACAAACACATTAGTTAAGCAAGTCGCCAGTTGTTGACGATGTAGCTGATCAGTAAATAGAGTGGGAATCGATGTAGATTGCATGATGGAGGCTGGAAATAGATGTTGGATGGATGAAGACAATGTCAAGCAGTCTTGGCTGAAAAAACGAGACTGGACTGAATGGAGGACAGGCTACCTAGTTATAGAAAGTTTTAGGACCTCGTCTTGTGCACCATTTTACACTCTCTCGAACTATGCACCATTTTATGGTTTTCATTAATTAAGCATTTTTGGGGCTATTTAAGAGGCTATGAGAGTTTCTTTATCCCATAAGCCAAACCCTAAGTTGGGAGGATTCAGTCATCTATAAATAGACAGGTTGCCATCCTTGTTTTGCATATCACATCAGTTTTCACTCTCTCTCCTGCTGTTGGTGCCTAGATTTCAGCCTTTAGCCCATCTCCATTAGCTGTCCAGCCTTTGCTCACTGCAACCACCTTCACTTGAGCCTGTGACACATTGACTGCTGCCATCACTGTGCTGTTTGGAGTCATTCCACAACTGCATCTGTAGGCAGCCTGCTGATGTCAGCTGCTGCTGCCTTGTTTCCTGATCATCAGCCTGCATTTGCTGCCTGTGCAGGCTGCTCTGCATCAGCACACCTTCTATCAGCTGTTGTCCAATTGTTTCTAGCATTTAGTGATTAGTTTCCAGCACATTCGTGTGGAACACTGCTGCATTTTGCCAGGTCCAACCGTCAGAATGCTACGTTTTGGCTATCAGCCTGTTGCCCTTCCATTCTCTGCATTATTTCAGCTCCAATTGGTGGTTACAATACTTGGGGATTTGTCTTTGGTGGATGTTGCAGTTCAACCACTCTCATTGCTTTGCCTTTGAGCAGCTTGGACACTCATTTCATCATCTATAGCATTGATTCATTCACTTTAAGGTTCTTCTTTGTTTGTGTTTGTGTTTTGTGTTTTTGCATTATTGTTTGAGTTGTTTGTGTTTTAATTGTGTTCATACATTCTGTGTTTTCTCAGTGCCAACCCTAGCACATCTTCACAACACACACATCATAGTAGAAGATAAGGCTTAAGCATAATTTATGAGCTCAAACTTTTAATTGTGATAAGTAACATAGATATGTCTGAGTTGGACTTTGATATACGTCAAATCTTTGGCTTTCTATATTCCATGAGTTGCAGTATTCTCTGCAGCTCAGTTTTAGCGCAGTGCTGTCCAACAAGTTAATTCTTTACCTAGAATGTAACATTTCTAATCAATTTCTTTATGTTTGTTTCAGGATGCTTTCTGGAACTCAAATCAGCACTCAATGGCAAAGCTTGATGTTCAGGGCCGAAAGATGGTTCCCTGAGCAAGAACTTCTACTTTTCTAAATCTACTCCCTTGTATTCCAGCATTCATACTTTGGGTATTGCAAGGATTTCTGCAACCTGGTACTTGTAGTACCAGAATGTATCCACAGGCTAGCCCCAGCAGTTAGCAATTGTAATCCTCATTTCAAGAAATGAGTGAATTTCTTGGTGAGTCATATTTTCCATGTACAGTTCTTGAATCCTTTTCGGAGCTAAAGATGAAAATTTTGAAGTACCAAGTGTACCCAATGCACATGTACATGCTTGTACTACAAGTACCAGGTTGGTTCAGGAAGGTTGTTTACTGCCAAATTTAGTATGGATTCCTATTGCCTCTAGGTCAGCAAACATTGCTTAGAAATGTTGCAGGCTTAGAGAGTGAGGAATTGTAACAAAGCTTGAAACTCTGCTACACAAGTCTTAAGAATATGGCTCTCACTTCCAAATCTAGCCCACTTTGAGGGAAAGCTTGCAGATTTGGTGGAATGTCAAATTCATTGTAGTTGGTCTAAAGCTTATAAGGTAATTGATCTTCCAGCTTTGGTTGTACATTAAAGGTGAGACCGTGGCAGCTCGAGAAGCCTAATATTGGATAGGCACTAGCACTTGACAAGCCAACAGCCATGTAGGCTGTGTCCAATAGATTGCTTTAAGTCGAGCTTAGGCATGTAGGCAAAAATACAAGTGAATTTTTGTCAACGGCATATTATTATTTATATGTGATAAGGACTAGGAAAATCTAGTAATGTAATGAGTGAGAGACACTTGTGTAAGAAAGATTTGATGCATCAATTATAACATGCTAAAGAGGAGATAGTTGGGTGATATATATGGCATGGAATACGAATGTAGTGCATGGCTAGTGTTTGTGAGTGGTGATGTAGAGGATTTGAGAGGGAAAAAGTAAAATTTTGGCATATCATTGGTATATGCATTGGTATTATTGTTGGTATATTCACTAGTACTTGTGTTGGTATTTTTTGTTGAGATATGTGTCGGGCGGTACAAGCAATGGTATATTGTTACTTTTATTGGTGATTATACTAGCGTACCTTAATAAAAACTTTCCTTTCCTCTCGTTTTTGTATCTTGGGGTATCCTATGGTATCCGAACATGCAAAACCTCAAGGCAGGTACTCTTTTTCCCTTCATATTTATGTACATTTAGTTCCTTTTTTTCTCCCTTTCACACACACAATAGAAAGACAAAACATGGTTGCAAGGTCTTTTATGTATTTTTCTTCATTCCTTCTTTTTCTTGTTTTTGTGTGAAAGAGGAGAAAAGAGTGAAGGCAAGAGAATGAGGTAATATAGGATGTGTGGATGTATATTTAGTTCATTTTATTCCATGTTACATAAAAATGGTATGCAAGAGAAAATTAGAGAAAAGGGAGAAATAATGAGGGAAAAAGAAAAGGATTTAGTTTGGAAATGTAGGCTTGTTGTGTAGATTTATATTGTGTTGTTTTCTTCTCTTGTTAAATTTTTTTTAGAGAGAGAGAGAGAGAGAGAGAGAGAGAGAGAGAGAGAGAGAGAGAGAGAGAGAGAGTTGCCATGTTGCTTTGCACGTGTTCTTGTCTTGCACCCCCACCTGACCTTCGTGCCAACTTAGGGCATGTAGCCTATTAATGGAATCCCTTGTATGGAATAATAACTTGCACATTGGCTTGCTCTTGTAGTTGCACAAAGAGAGAGAGAGAGAGAGAGAGAGAGAGAGAGAGAGAGAGAGAGAGTTGCCATGTTGCTTTGCATGTGCTCCTGTCTTGCACCCCCACCTGAACTTCGTGCCAACTTAGGGCATGTAGCCTATTAATGGAATCCCTTGTATGGACTAATAACTTGCACATTGGCTTGCTCTTGTAGCTGCACAGAGAGAGAGAGAGAGAGAGAGAGAGAGAGAGAGAGAGTGCTATTGCAACACATTGCTTGCCTTGCTATCTTGCATGCAGCCTATAGTGGTTTAATCTACAAATTGCAGAGAAGCAACATGCATGGTAGAGTTATGCAACTTATAGATTTAGGTGACATGCATGATTTGGAGGAGACTTGTATAATCAAAAGCAGATGAGTTGTAGTAGATTCAGTGACCTACGTGATTTGTAGCCCGAAGTGTGAGAAGAACAACAAAAATAGCTCTTCTACCAGGACATGCTTGATATTTAGTCTTAATTTTCATCATAAAGACCTATTTCAGATAGATACTGCAGGTATAGGGCATGGACTGGGACTTGCAAGTTTGCTATAGCTAGAAGAGACCATGGTTAGAGATATTTACAGGAGTTGGTGACAAAGATAGTGGTCCATGCTATTTTAGTAGGTTGTCATCAAATTTTGAGTCATTTTGATAGGAAGCTTGGGAAAAGAGGCTTCCTTGAGCTTGGAGAAGACAATCTTCACTACTTTTTGAAGCAAGCCTTCGTTCTTCTTCTTCAAGCTCTTTCTCAAATTCCATGGCTGCAAGAAGCCTTTGATCTCTTTGTTATGGCTATTTTCTTCAACCCTATCTTAGTGGCATGAAAGCTTAGCTTAAAGAGTGCAAAGACTCCCATGGTGGCCATCATTGTAGTTGATTCAAAAGCAGGGGTTGCTAGATAGATACGTATTGTTTGCACCACTCTCAAGACTTGATCTCCATGCTTAAGGTAGTTGCATGTTTGGTTGCTGGAGTCAAGCACACTCTAAAGAGTGGTTCTACTACTCCTATTTTATGCTAATGCTCTTCTATGCTTCCCATTAAACAAAGCTTGAGCTTTACTATATCAAGAGCTAAACCAAGCCTGGATAGAACATAAAACATCTATTCTTCAGCATGATCTAATCTTAATTAGTTTCATCACTCATTCAAGGCTCAATTTAAGCTCTAATACTCAACATTGGAGGCTTTTTCGACTCCTTTGAGCAAGAGATTGCTCCATTTTATTGAAGTAATCATTTGGGCTTTTGATGGAAACAAGTTGGGAAGCCATTATTCTTTTTTGAGTGAGCTCTTGGATGATAGGTCATTGCTTAGTGGTAGGGGATTCATAGCTTTACCTATGCTTATGATGCAATGTCTTGCTTATGTTGGTAGTGGTGGTAAGGTGATGCTCATGTTGGTAATGCAAAAGATTATGTTGGAAATGCAAATGTTCATGTTAGCAATGGTTGATTCATCTTGGTAGTGATTCAATCCATATAGCGAGTTCAAGATATTACTCACTCATTACAATCATTAAGATGGGTGATATGGGTCTTTAATTTCTTTCCATAAATCATAAATTGGTCTCTTGGTATCCTGTAGAGTGCCTCAGCTCTATCAGTGAGTCTACAAGGTTAAATAGGGTCAAAGTTGGATCTATAGATCTTTTACAGGCTCATCAAGATAGGATAGGTTTCGGACAATTTCAATAAGCCAACTTTGGGCTATTCTTGTCCTAACAAAAATTGTAGTACTAAGTGCTCTATTTGAAGAGGGCAATGTTAGCTTTGATTTGAATTAAGAATTTTGTTAATCAGAGATTTCAATCAAAAGTTATGGCTAATTTAGTAATTGCAGTACTACAAGAATACACTCTTTACAGGCATGGAAACAAAGTGTTACAAGTCTTATCAGAGAGATTTATTCTAGTAGGATGGATGTTTCTTTTGTAGACATAATAGGTACTTTGGCACATGCATTCATGATTTTTGATGATTCTAAAATGGCAGTAGAGGTGGTAGATGTGAGTTTGATTGAGTAAGTACTTATTTACTAGTTAAAACATCATGCTTCTTAGTTGGTTAAGCAAGGTGTTATGTAGGCTCTTATCAATCTTTATGATAACAATGTTTTGCAAAGATGTGTATGTAATGTGGAAGGCAAAAGAATATTGGTGGGATTGCTAGCTTTGGATAATCTGGAGGTTCCAGCTGATTTATTAGCATCATTGAAGTATATTCATAGCAATGATACTACTCTTTTACAATCTTTTCAAGGTAGGGATGTATTACATTTGCTTGTATCATTGCTTAATCAATCATCTCAGCAACAATTAGAATGTATTTCTATTGCTTTCCACTTTGATTGCAAAGATTGACACAAATCAGTGGACTATATGCACCTCCATTAGTTAAAAGCAGTCTTGGGCTTCATTGGAAGGACAACTAGCACGGGAAATTGCAGATGTAGATATGAATTTATTGGTTAAACTTATTGGAAAAGGTTCTATTAAGATAAAACAATATTTTACTTTCATATTCATTTGTCTTTGTATTTAGCATGAGGATATTTGTATTTGTATGGAGATGGCAATAAATCTTTTGTTGCATTGAAAAAGAAATTGCTTGTATTGATTGTCACTTGGTGCGATCACGAGGGTAAAATTCAGTCTACTCTACAATATGTGGTTTTTTCTTTGAAGCATTATAACGCTGGTCACATGTCTAAATTTGCAAAATTAAATCATGGGTAGCATGCATACTTTCTACAATGCCATGATGTAGAGGATCATTCTATTGATCTTGGATAGCATGTCAATGGGAATCAACCAAATGCAATGTTGAATTCCTTGTTTCTTCAAGGTAATGATGATGCTGAAGCGGACAATAGGTAATATGATGGAAAAGAGAAAGAACAAGAAGAGGTCATTGAGCAAGATGAAGAACAAGAAGACCAAGATGACTAGCAAGAGGATCACCTACAAGAAGACAATATATATGAGGATCAGAAGACAATGCATACGAAGATCACTTAGTAAATGAGCAGCTTTATTGACAATTTAAGGAAGGATATGAGTATGCTAAAAATGAAGAATACGAAGTCTTTGATCATGCTTATGATGGATTAGTTGAGGATATGCATCAACTTGGTCTACATCAACCACAAAAAGAGTGGTATGCATATGATTATGATTACAGAGACTTTGGTAATGAATATTATGATTGGTATACTGATGATGAGGATGCACATGAAATTTATGATTCTTATGATTTGATGGATGATGGATATGATTATGGTTGAGATTATGGCAATACTTCTTCCTACCCATTTGACATGGGTGACCAAGATTATGAGTTTGATGACAATTTTCTTACTTTGGATCATTATTATGATGGCATACCTTTTGATCTAGGAGGTTATGGGATGGATTTTTCACCTTCATTAGGCCAACATCCGTATTGGGATGGAAATCTTTATATTTAAGAGGTCTATTTGACAAAAAAAAGTCATTTTAGCCCTTGTTCTACTGTAGACTGTTAGTATATAGCTTATTGTTTTGGTGTAGTTTTAATTCTGATTTGATTATAGAGGAGAAACACCTATATGGGTTGAAAGTATGTCCAATGAGCTTTCTTTTGACCCATAGTGTGCTTGATTTGGATATGCCCATCAAAATATATTTAAGTTTTACTACAATAGGATCTGTAATAGACAACATCCTATCTATTATTTGCATGTATCTTTGCTTGGAGTTATGGTGGTCTAGTTCTTAGTTTTATAATCTAGAATGGATATCCATATAGTCTGTTTGGTTTTCCATTTCTGATTCCATCCATTACTTAGTATATATTAGTGATTTTCCTATTTTTGTAACCACTTGTAACAAAAACTTCTTTTAAGTGGGGATAGAATGTAAAGGATGGAAAATAGGGTATATAGGATGCATTTATAAAAGGTAGAGGTACTAATCATTTTGTACCTAGTTTTGATATAGTACAAGTATTTTCTTGCTTCATCTCTCTCTTCCAGCTTTCATGGTTGTCATCTTCTTTCCTTTTCTGTGTTTCTCTCTCATCTTCTAGTGTTTCTTACACCTCTTCCTTGTTTCTCTCTCTTCATGTAGTCTTTCTCCCTCCCATTTCACTTCATGATAGATTGTGACATTTAGTCCTACAATGAATACAACTCGTATACTCTACTGCTATAGCAATCATGTCTAAATTGAAAGCCTCTTTCATCAATTACATGGTGGAGGCTTTGGGGCCTGATTTAAATGCTGAAGAGGGAGAAGAAACAGTTTCATGTTCTGGGATGGCAGCCCCTTCTTCTGAAGTTTAACATGGTCTTGATGTGTAGTCACTAATCAAACACAACAAAGATGCTTTTGATGCCTTGATGGAAGACTTTGAGGAACCTCCACTAGATGATTACCAAGTGTGCTCTATGCATAGGTCACATCTACCATTGAGAAATTGGAATATTTAGACTAGGAACACTTGCTAGAGTTTGTTAATATGTTATCGGGAGGTTATGTCCAACACAACCATGAGATCTTCCCAAAGTTAGGATGATGTTTTGAAGTTGTTGTGAATACAAATATAGTGTTGCCTTCATTTTTGGCATTTTATGTAAGAGGGGTTATCCTTTTCTCTTTAGAGGTTGAATCTGGGTTCTTTCATGGATTTTCCATAAGTTGATTTTCCTATTGTTTGGTGATTGTGGAAGAGATTTTTGTGGGACCATGAGGGTTTTATGAAGTAATGTTAAAGTTAGCCATTATTTGTGATAATCTCTTAGCCAAAGTGCTTTTTTTGTTTGATCACCACCTTGTTCACACTGTGCATTGGCAATCGTTGGCTGATTTCCAACACTTGCTTCAATAAGATTACTCGGTGTGGGTAGAAGTGGAGTCTTGCCCTGTTGTGTATCAGCCTTTGCTAACTGGTAAGATCTTGGTGCCTCCTAGTTAGTTTCAGTGCAAAATATCGTAATTGGATGTGTATGTTATGAGATATCTCTTGCAAGAGGCCTAATTGGATGTGAGTAAATTTCCTTGGCATGCCATACTTGCATTTTCATTTGAAATGAGGCACTTTTATTGGACATTTTCTCTCTCATGGGTGGTTGGGAAATTTATGGCTAAATGCCCATAAAAGTATGTAGCTCCTGAAGCTAGGAGTGCCCCAGCTATTAATGAGGATCTTATGGTTGACAGTCTTTTGGATGATGATGCCCCTACTGTGATCAATGCAGACAAGGGAAAAAAGCCTAATCATTCTTGGATCACCCAAATCAAGGTTGGGTGGATGTATGCCCTAAAAGAAATAAAAAGAGCAATGCAGACTTTTCAGTTGCTATGTTTGGTCCTGCCTAGGACTCTCTATGTACAAATGTGCAATGTAAAGATAAGGCCCCCATGGCTCATCCAATTAATGACACTGCCTCTTTTTCCCCTTAGGTACCTTTTGCAGTGAAAGGTTTTGTGGACCGTTTTAAAGATCTGCCAATAAGAGTTGCCTTTGACAAACACACAAGGTAAGGTGATTATGCCATGGGATTACCATTATCTAAGGTTTGTCCCAAAAATGGGAGATGGTCCCTCTACCTCAAAATCCACAAGTCATAGGATGAATTCATTTGTAGTGTTGACTGATTTTCTTGATGAGAATGTCTTGAATTGTTAGCTAAAAAAGTTGAATCGATGCAAAAACGGCCTCGAGTTTGATCTTCTTTCTCTGAATACATATGAAAGTTACGAATGTGCATGGCATTTTCTCGTGCAGTAAGTAGCAAACATGTGGCATATTCTGCATGATAATCAGTGGGATGTCTTATGTGCTGTTGGGCATAAGAGCCACAAGGATGTAGGCAAGATTGTGGATTCCCATAGGTTTTCTTATTTTATGTTGGTGACTTTGCACAACATTACTTTAGTGTGCTCATGGTTGTTCATGAGAGATTTCAGTTGGTCTTGATCAAGAATGATGTGTGCGGTTGCTTTCTAGTGATTGAAATTACGTTCAAAGGGGAGGTTCTATGTTTGGTGGGCTTATATGCTGCGAATGATCTATTATCTATTATCTAGGTTTTCTTATTTTATGTTGGTGACTTTGCACAACATTACTTTAGTGTGCTCATGGTTGTTCATGAGAGATTTCAGTTGGTCTTGATCAAGAATGATGTGTGCGGTTGCTTTCTAGTGATTGAAATTACGTTCAAAGGGGAGGTTCTATGTTTGGTGGGCTTATATGCTGCGAATGATCTATTATCTAGATGTGGTTTGTGGGATAGATTGGTAGCTTGTTTAGACCTTGTTTGTTGAGGTTCAATATGTGTATTGTTGTATCACAGCCTATCTTTGAGCAACTGGTGGTGGATGCTTTGGAGAGTTGTGTCTGGCATGAGCTTCCTTTGAATGTTGTTAAACAAGATCTTTGGTCCTAGTGCAGCATATCACTACATGGTCGAGATCATGATCATACCTACATCATGTGTGATGATGCTTTCATGCCCAAAGATATTGGACATGCAAGTCTTGCAATGCTACACCTTGTCGGACCATTCTAATGTATAGTTTGAGATGCTTGCGTAGTCGGTGGCTCCTTTTGCGCAGTTTCTAGGCAAGATTCCATTGCACTTCAATTTGTCTTATTTGAAACACTCTGTTTTCAATGGTTATATGGGGAAATTGCTTGGGGCAATTGCTTGACCGATTTGTGTCTAATTTTTCATTAGAAGAAGGCGATCACTCCTTTGAACAATCGATTGGTAATGTTCAAAGGGTTGCTTGACAATATGGCATCCATCATGCATCCCTTTGCAGACAACATCGATAGGCACAAAGGAATTGCTAGCTTTGGTGCATTCATTGCTTCTTGAGTCCTTGGACGATACAATTTTGTCCTCATTGTCTATGCGATTGGTTGATCTTATCTAGCACTTCTAGTTGAGATATTATCAACATGATAAATTGAAATCTTTGATTGACAATTTGCAAGAAGCCTCTCCCCACAATCTAATAAATTCTTTTGGGGTCTGCATCCTTTAGATGGGCACATGGTTATAGAAGCCTCTCCCCACAATCTAATAAATTCTTTTGGGGTCTGCATCCTTTAGATGGGCACATGGTTATAGATTTGGAGTTCTTTTCTTGCATGTGATGTGACTTTTTTTTGGAGCTTTGCAGCTCAACCTAGCACTTCGTTGAGCTTATTTTTGCAACATGTTCAACTTTTTGTGCTTTGGTTAGGGAGATTGCATTTGCCTTCTTTAGTGGGAGGCTTGGTTTGCCAAGGCTTGTGAACAACTGGTGGAATATGTGTGAGCAAACACTCAACTTCAGCATCCATGTCCGCCACGGCTGGTGATCGGTCCTCTAGCTTAGCTTTATGCACTTCCAGTGCTTTGTAATGTTCCATCAATAGTTGTTACATTGGATCATCCCCATTGTTGCCTCTGAAAAGTCAAAGAAATCTAGGAAAGGGCCAATAGTAGCTTGCTCATCCTCATTATTGAGAGGAAGAGGCTCCTCCAACACTTTGCCCTTATCTTTATCAAAATATGCCAGTTTGGGTGCATAAATTTCATGGATCCGAAGTTACTCTCAAGACTCCATTTGTTGGTGGCATACTTGGGCAAGCAGAGAGCCTGCAAGGAGTCTAACTCCCACTGAATTTGAGACTGGAGGCCTAAGCCCACCATCACTGTGGCATACTCTAGGCAGCTCTGATGAGCAAAACCAGGTGTACTAGTGCCTGCCTAGCCTAGGCATCCATGGTGATTGCACCAGAAGGCACACTTGGCACCATGGTTATCTCCTTGAGATGCCACGTCGGCCCGAGTCCACTTCTTCTGACCACAAGTAGCACCCTTGAGTAGGGTATGCTAAGACTTGATGTCTAGCCTGGTTGCTTGATCTCACCACCTTGTTCATACTGTCGTTGTTCATATTGAGATGCCATGTCGGGCCTTGAAGACTAGCATGTCCATACTCCAACTATGCTCCTCGTCAAAAGCGCAGCTACTACTTTGAGCCGAAATGGTAAATAACGATTTTCAAAGGAGTGACTCCTTCCAAACCAAAAGCTAATTTATAAGGAGTAAGACTAGTAGCCACCTTAGAAGTCCTTGTAGGCCCATAGCGCTATTAGAACTTTGGTATCCTAGTTCTTCCCATGATGTTTCACCAATAAAGTTCTATTGGTGGTGGATTCAATTAATCCATTAGCCTAGAGTTAATAGGTTAATAACTTTTATGAATAATAAGAAAAAAAACACTATGAGCTACTTAATGACCTTATTGATGAAATGATCACCATGATTACTCACCAATTCCATTGGGCATCCACACCAAGTTAGGACATCTTTAAACATATAGGTAGCAATTGAGTTCACCAAATTGACCTTTAATGGCAAGGGCTTCAACCCACTTGGTACAATAATTAGTAGTAGTTAGGATGTACTTGTTCTTGGTCTTACAAGTTGCTATTTAATTGGCCCTGCAAAGTTGCAAACCCACTTGTAGAAAGGCTCTAATGGGAAAATCAAAGGTAAGGGGAGCCAATCTCTAGCTAGGGGTTGTCCCAAGAATTTGCAGGAATCACACTGTTGAATCCATTTTTGCATGTCACTGTGCTTTGTTAGCCATCATAGGCCTACTTGTTGAAATCCTCTAGGCGGTGACATTTGGAGAGAACTATCAACCTGCCACCCCTTGGTGGGCTTCTTCCATGACCACAACTTGTTCTATAGGGAGAACAACTCACTGCAAGACCCCTATGAGAGTCCAATGATAAAGTTGGCCTAGAAAGCATTGGAAGTGCCCCTACCTTGTAGTGCCTACTTCATAGTGCCAAATGCTTGTGCTAATCCATATGCAAATGCTCTAGTGCCTCACTAATAGTTAAGCCATATATAAAAATAGATTGGCAACAAAAGCTGAAGTAAGAAATCTTAAAAAAAGTCATGATATGGCTAGAAATATGACCAAGATAAATATTGACTACAAATAAGTTTGATGACTAGATCCAAGAAATATCTAAAAATAGTATCACATGAGCAAATGTTGAAGCATGGGATAGGATCTAAAGGAAGGATTGAGGGCAATAATAGGTAAAGGTCTAATTAATTAATGATTCATTGTGACAAAAATGAAATTAAAAATACTATTTATCAATCTTATGTTGAGAAATGAAATTAGAGTTTCTCAAAAAAAAATTGTTTTACTAACTCTATCAAAGTTGTATGCAAGGAGAACTGCAACATTTTTGTGAATTATTCCCTACTATCTACTAAGGAGTAGTGTAATTTCACCTTAAGGGAGAAAATTTTCTGCATGATGGATTAGACTTTTATTCCTCGAGTTAATCGATTCGATCCAAATTTTTGGACCTTATATCAAATTTGATGCTAGACACCTACTTATTTCTTCATTTGTGCCGTTCGAATAAGCGGCCTAGAATGAGCCTAGAATATAGTTCATGAATGCTATCTTGGGCAAAATGGCTTTGACTAGTTTGACTTTTTATGTTTTATAGAAGCCTAAAAAATCCTATGCTACACAAAGAAGGTGAGACAATGACCCTAAACTAATGGGTTTATTATTGTGTTACCAAGATTGTCGAGCCAAATTGTGTGGTTATAGCTGGATGATCACATGAAAATAATTACGAAATAACCTAATAAATATTTAGGGCTCAATACTCTGAAGGAGCCTCCCACTTATAATATCTTAGCTCTATGGTAGATCCACGATCGAGTTTATGTAACTACTTAGAACATCCTCTACAACAAAAATACAAGTTAGACAAAATTCGTGATCTTGCACAAACTCCCATATGTAAAAATTGTTGGCCTTGTATGAAAACTTTATGTAAAAAATTGTGTATAGACTATGGCACATTAATAATTTGAACATATGACTTTCTATTTTAGTAAAGAACTTGCCAAGTTTAGCAATGATATGTCATTTATAGATCCAATGTGTCTCCTAGAAATAAGTTTAAGCAAAATTTTACTAGTAGCCATACTGAATCCTAGGATAATCCAGAAATGCCTTGAGTGTATGATCTTCCTAGAATGATAATACAATTTTTTGTTTCTTGATAACTTGACAAATCAGGTTGCCAAGTATTGAAAATCCAAGATTTGTAGTGATTTGAAGAAAAGATCTAAACATCTTTCAAGTTCCCTCAACTGAAGTACCTTGAACTCCTCTTGCTATTGACCCCATTGAAGAGAAGGGGAGATAGTTTCTTTTCAAATAAGTCAACCTACCTAAATTTAACAAAGAAGGAACAAAGCTTTAAGTTAATGCCAAGACCTGGATTGAGCAGATGGGAGATTGTTTCCTTGATGCAGGTACTAGTATAGAAAATTAAGTAATAATTGCATACCTATGGTTGATAGATGAAGCACGACTATGGTGGAAGCAATGGTGTCATGAAAAATTTGTGTTTGAAGCCATAATGACTTGGAGCCAAATCAAGGTAGCATTCCAAGGCTAGTAATAGCTAGGGTTAACATTAAAGGTTATGATTCGCCCTTTGTGACGCTTCAAAAATATGCTCCCCACATGTCCATGAGCCAATAAGTGGCACACTTCTATTAAGGATTTGGAAATACGTCAATGTTATGATGCTTCAAAAATATGCTCCCCACATCATCTATATACCAATAAGAACGTCAAGGTACTGCTTTTGAAATCCTCATCAATTTTGGAGCTACCCATTCATTTATTTCCCCTAAGTATGGAAGAAAGCTAAAGTTAAATCTAGAATCCTCTAGAAAACCCTTGGTAGAACTAGCAAATGGAAAGGAGATTGTGTCAACATAGGTGATTCGTAATGTCGAGTTTCAAAACTAGGTGGTAAAGCTACTATAGCAAATTTCCGGGTCATGCCTTTAGGGATCTATGATTGCTTATTAGGAATGAACTAGTTAGTGTCCCCGATTAGAAAAACATACATTGTGGGGAAGGATGACGCATATTCAAAAATCTTTTTGGAAAAATGGTTCAATCACAAATGAAAGCTAGGTAGACCTAGGATCTAGTTAGCCAAAGCTAATCAAATCCTAAAGGGAATAAGAAAGGAACTTTACGCTTATTTGATCAAACTTAATAAACTAGAAGATAGTAAGGATGAGGACGAGTCTTCATAACCAAGTGATTACAAAGATGTCTTCCTTGAAGATTTAATTGAATTACCTCCTAAATGGGATGTGGATCATGCAATCAAGTTGATAGTTGGGGCAGAACTAGTTGCAACACAAGGAGACCATATAAAATGTCTATTCCGGAAGTAATTGAATAGGAGTAGTTAAAAAAACTAATGGATCATGAATTCATGCATTCTAGAAACTCTCCCTAGGGTGCTCCTATTCTATTTCAAAAGAAGAAGGATGGAATCCTCAAGCTATGTATCAATTTTATAGGGAATTGAACTAGGGTTACTATATCAAGAACAAGCATCCCATTCACCACAAATGAAGTGGGAATACATTGGTATGGATTTTGTAGTTGGTATTTCAACTTGGTCTTTCAACTATGAAAGGGAGATAGGACTCAATTTTAGTAGTTGTGGATATGGTGCCGATGTAATGAAGGATATTAGAGGATGGAGGAGACCATTATTAATTTGGAAAGAAGGCAAAAATTAGGGAAAGTGTAATAGAGAGTATTAGCTTAGGATGATAAAAGGTGGCCTTAGTTCCAATGTAATTACTTTTTGCTCATTTTTCAGAAATCATCAAGTACATTTAGCTTAGCACTAGCTTAGCATTGGTTGCTTCCTTGTATTTTCTTGTAGCAACCATGGCTCCATTGTGCTATGGATTAACGAAAGGATTTCTCCATGGCATTACCATGCTCAACATTTTCTATTTGGTTTCCATGTTTTTTGGCATTAGATGTTAGACTAATTCAGTAGAATAGTTCTTTTCATTGGTATCAATGTAGTAGTTTAGATCCAACTAGTAGATCAATTTCAAGCTTCAGGTATGGTGTTAGTACTTAGAACAATAAATTGGAGGTAGATTCTTGGTTACTGTGACTATTTTGGTTGAGATAGACTTCTATAGTTAACTGTGGTCAAATCTGAGACCATTTCAAGAAAATCTTGACAAAAATGGAGGTCTCCTTGCCATTTTAGCAACTTAGGATTAACTTTCAAAGAAAAATTGAAGGACATTTGACAAAATGGAGCTATAGGAGGTTGGAGAAGACTAAAAGGTAAAAGGGAGTAAGCAAATTGAGACAAGGCTGATCAGAAATGTGCTGAATGCAAAAATCACACTGAAAACAGAGAGTGCCAAAACGCTACCTGTGGGGAAGAAAGTGATGAACACAGAAGCAGAAATGTCACTCCCAAGGATGGCTGAGAAGGGAAGTGAGAAGGTCCCCAACCCAAAGCACCAACTCCAAGCCATTGAAAAGGTGAAGGAGTAGGTGAAAGAAGCCTAGGAGCACCTAACAGACGCTGAACCCATATTGGAGGATGAGATTGATGATCTTTCAAGCATGAGCATGCCACTATTGCCTCCACAACCAAAATTGAGAGATGTGAGTGCACCACAAGTAGTGCCACATAAACAAAGCCTAAACACTATAGGCTAGCAAATCAGGCAAGGCCATTGGCCAAAAAGTGCAGGGATAGGAGAGCAGCAAGAAGCTAGCAATCTCCTCACCTCATTGTGGTGACCACCCTTGTGATGCTAAGCCTATGAGATCTGCTTAGACAGCATCTGCCGCTATGGCAAGAGCTGAAACAGTGGGTTGAAGGGTCAATGGAGCAAGCTGCTTGTTGACTCGCACGGACCTGATGATGAGACATAGATACCGAGTCTGACACTGCACTCAATGCCAAAATCTTTACACATTAATGCTTTTTTGGGAGGGCACTGAATGTTGAGATATTTACAATCAAACACCATATCGGGGAATATGGAAATTTTCCATAAGTTTGGGACATGTGGTCAAATCTTTGGATTTGTCATAACTTGAATACTATAACTCCAAATTGAGCGATCTATAGCTCAATAGATTCCATTTTTCAAGCGCTTTCCAATGATAGGTAATATCATATGATTTTGAGAAACTTATGGGCATGTTATCCGAGTGCCACCTTTTTAGTATTTAAAAAATGGGGATTGGAAGATTTTCAAACTCACTAATATTGTGTTATCACACCTACTTCAGTCCCTTTGTAAGGAGCAGTCAGGACCAGAATCCCATATGCACAGTAGGAGAAAGTACCACCACTCAATTCCTATAAAGCATTGGACTTGCACTCTTTTTCTAATGCAATGATAGTAATCTTTCTTTCCAGTGAAGTGTCATGTCACTGTCAATACACAAGATTGTGTTTATGAGTCCAAGTCTCAATCTTGGAACCTAATTCACTTGTGTGGAAATTTGTCTTTCTCAGGGTCAATGCCTTCATGAGTTTCTTTTTCCTCTTTCAACCTCCATAACTTTCGCATATGCCATGCTCTAGATCCCGCGTACTCTAACATGATATTAGAGTGCAATTGAGCATGGCTTAACTAATTTTAGTAGCTCTTCACCTTTGATCCATCTCTACCCAGCTCAGCCTATGAACTCACTTTTCATCTCCATCTTCAAGCTTGCCTTCATGGCTGCCATAGCCAGCAACACCCTGTCAGATTGAACCTCTTATATCTCACTCCACGGCCCAAATATTACGGAGCTTCCTTCTGGAGAAGTGTTCCCTTACTTCTATGTATCATCTCAGAACTTGACATTTCCCCATCTAGTACTCAACATTGTTAGTTTTCTCAGGTTTTGTTCTATGGCCTCCATAAGCAGGCAATACCTAGGCATCTTGGAGCTTATGGATCTCACACTACAGGCCACCATTGATCATGACGTCTTCTAGGAAAATCTTCCTCAACATCAAGCACTCCATCCTATCACAACAAATGTCAAGATTGATGCACACTTAGACCAGCATTGATGAAAACATGGAAAACTAATGAAAAATGCACCTGCTACTGTCGTCCGTCCTGCGCACTTAAATCAGGCATCAATCATGACCATCGTCATGGGATTTTGGTAGAGCATGAAGAGAGCTTCATTTTCATAAAAAAAGTTTTCAAAATGATCAAGTCTAGCTCTTGCAATGTTAGAAAAACCAAGCTGCCCTCAGAAACCCTAATTGTGACTCCACAACCAAACTTCACCAAGCTAAAAAATCTCATCATTTTCTCTCTCTTGCCACCTGGAACAACCCATTGTGGCTCAAGTGCGAAGGTCCCAGCATCAAATCAAGAAGGGGAAGATTTGGATCTGAAAGAACTTGAAGGATTTTTGCAGATTTGGAAAACTCAAGGAAGAAACATAGTGTCCATTGACTCTTATTTAGTGCTCTTAGCACTTGTGTCTTTTGACACATCTCAACCAACTCTTTTGCTGCTTAAATATGATAATTTTGAAACTGATTTGTTGTTGCTCCCGCAAGTCTAACATGGGCGAAGATTCTCCAACTGCCCGTTTCAAAGGAGTCGGGTTTCATACATGGTAGACCCGTATCAAACTCATCCTGATGAAGAAAGGCCTCTAGGCCATTTTCACCAGAAAAGAAAAGAAACCTCATGATGCAGACCTTGTTGTCACTTGGCAAAAGAACGATGATAAGGCTTAGGCCATTATCAAATCGAAACTAGATGATGGCTATATCCACCATGTGGATAACTGTGAGACTCCATAGGATACATGGAAGAGAATTGACACCTTGTTTGGTGCACAGTTTAAATTATCAAAGTATGGTCTCTCGATTGAGTTTTTCAAGCTTGAAACGAAGTCTAGCACATCACTTGCCACACATCTAAATTACATGAAAGGACTTCTAACCCAACTTGCATGAATCAACATGAAATTGGAAGAAGATGTTTGCATCGGTGTTCTACTTAAGAGTTTGCCTCCAGAATATAATAATGTATCAACAACCTTAATCAACATGCCAAACCCTGAACTTGTTGATATCCAAGCATCACTATTAGAGGAGGAAAAGAAACTAAAAACTAAGGAAGAACCAAGCAGCTTTAGAGATGAACATGCATTATATGTTGGCCCCTGTTACAACCTCTGGATGTCCACCATGTTTATGGTACCCACGTTTAGCATTTTCTGCAATAGCCTCTGGTGTTTTACCATGTTTATGGTATGCCCACACTTTACAGGTGTTGGTTTCACTAATGCCTCTACACACTTTGTACTTTTGGTTGTAATTGAGGAGGGGTGTTGAGATATTTACAATCACACCTACTTCCCTTCGTAAGGAGCAGTGAGGGCTCAGGACCAGAAGCTGATATGCACAGTAGGAGAAAGTACCACCACTCAATTCCTATAAAGCGTTGTACTTGCACTCTTGTTCTAATGCAATGATAGTACTCTTTTCTTTCCAGTAAAGTGTCACGTCACTGTCAATACATAATATTGTGTTTATGAGTCCAAGTCTCAATCTTGGAACCTAATTCACTTGTGTGACAATTTGTCTTTGTTAGGATCAATGTCTTCATGAGTTTCTTTTTTCTTTTTCAACCTCCATAACTTTCGCATCTGCCATGCTCTAGATCCCACATATTCTAACACTGAAATGCATGCTATCTTGCCGGTCCTAGCTCTAGGCAAAACCATAAGGAAAGGAATTGTAGACATTGGAGCATGAGTTAGTGTGTTGAGCCATGTAGTGCTCCAAACCTAGGGTACTTGGGGTAACACATCGGTTGAGATAGCTAAGTTTAACGTCACATTGGCTAATGGGATGAAAGTGAAGCCATTTGGCGTATTAAAGAATTGGCCAGTCAAGATTGTAGGAGTCTAATTCTCGATTGATTTTATAGTCATGAAGGGAGTGGACTATG
The DNA here is from genome assembly GCF_053477565.2 of Lygodium microphyllum. NCBI lineage: Eukaryota > Viridiplantae > Streptophyta > Polypodiopsida > Schizaeales > Lygodiaceae > Lygodium > Lygodium microphyllum. The sequence goes on from NC_141138.1 coordinate 113,487,086, forward strand.
ACATCCTGCTAGACCAACCCTGGATGCGCAATGCGAGAGTCATAGAGGACTGGGGCAACGGTTTGATCTTCCCGCACAATAATCGAACGAAAGCAATAAGAGTAGAGATGGATACCTAGAAGACCATACCGGTCGACCTAGATGCAATCTCCACTATGTTGAAGGGTGATGGCTTGAATAGGAAATCTTATAGGCCACTGACTAAGTATATCCCTTGTCCTGAAGATGAGAGAGATTAGATGCATATCCTTGCTACAATCGACTTACCATTCTTGAACAATGAGGAATATGAGCAAACTGTCAAGGTAGCTGGCAAGACCCAAGAAGGGCCCTCTATGGCAATCTACATGATGGCTACAAGCATGCAGAGAAGGCCCAATTTGATCTTATTCCAAGTACCAAACAACAAACGAGAGCTTCATGAGATCTTAGAGCACTTGACCGACAAGTTAGCTAGTAACCCATTAGTGAACCTTAAACCACTCGAAGATCTCTTGAAAGAACCTAAGTGGCGATGGACCAAAATGCACGACTTAAACTTGATGTACAGTTGGGCCTTGGTCACCAAGGATGAGATGAGAGAAACAAGACATGTAAGGACCTAGGAGATAACGAGCAGTCAGACAAAGATAGCACTAATGATGAATATGAGGAATGTTGTTCCTTTGTTCAGTGATGAGAGTGAAGGGGAAATTGACACGATAGAATACTACACTGAAGGATGGGTGATAGAGCAAATACGAGGAGACTCCAAACCCCACAATGAAAATTCCTTTAGAATCAAAAGAGGAGTCATGCGCATGGATTGACATCGCACCTGGCTGGAGCAGGTAGGTGCAATAGACTTTGAGTAAGCAAGCCTAGCCCAACCAAGTGCCACACCATTGCTTAGGACGGATTCACCATCAAAGCTACGACAATGGGAGAGACTTCGTCTTCAAGCCAAGACGGAGAGTTTGATTATGAATCAGAAGTAAGCTCAGATAGTGATCCTGAAGGACCTCGACCTCCTAAGACTAGAAGCACCAAAGGGGACTTACCTGTCCACCTCAGTCACCGAAGGATAAAGGAGGAAAAAAGGAAATAGCCTAAGGATGTGCATGCGGAGGGTAGTGATCTTGCTGGGAGCCAAATGTTAGGGGTAAGCAAGCAAGCCAATAGAAGGACCCGCTAAGATCAAGGAGGTCAATTTGGCCAATGAAGGGGAAACACCCCGACTTATCTTTATGGCCGCTGACTTGGCTCAGGAAGAGAAAGCAAGTCTCATTTATCTCTTGCAAGAGTATAGATCCAAGTGTACTGACTCACAACATACCCATGACACCTAATACAACACCGGCCAAACAATGAGACCGTATCCAATGAATCCCAAGCACATCACGTAGTAAAAGAAGAGATTGATAAGCTATTGACAAGAGGATTCATTTATGAGATTGAGAACATAGACTAGGTCTCACCCATAGTGATCGTGCTGAAGAAGAACATAAAGATTAGAGTGTGTGTCAACTACAAAAAGGTAAACACTGCTACGAGGAGAGATAATTATCCATTTTCGTATAGCGAGCACATGCTCGAGAGAGTTGTTGGTAAAGAGGCATACAATTTCCTGGACAGCTTCTCAGTCTACAACCAAGTACAAGTGCACCATGATGATAGGCACAAAAGACCACCTTTGCCACCATTGAGTGGGGAGTCTTTGCCTACATAGTCATGCCCTTCGGGTTGACTAACACGCTAGCTACCTTCCAGAGGCTCATGTGTGCTATATTCAAGGATATGCTTAGGAAGGAGTTAGAGGTTTTCATTGACGATTTGTGTGTTCACTCCAATTGGAAGGAGCACATAGACAGTTGTCTTTGAATGGTATCGATTATATCGCCTCTCGTTGAACCCCCTAAAATGCAAGTTTTGGGCAAAGCACGAATGCATCCTAGGGCATGTGGTGTCAAAGAATGTCATTGCCACCAACTTCTTGAAAGTTAGGATTATCGTCGATCTTCCACCACAACTGATTTACAAGGGATTTTAGTGCTTCCAAGGCCATATAGGGTATAATCAACGGTTTGTGTTGAACTACGCATTGATTGTTAGATCGCTTTACAAGTTGTTAATTATATTTGAATGGACCGAGGAATGCCAACACACGTATGAAGAGTTGAAAAAGGCTCTAACCACTACACCAATTCGATTCTGAAAAATCACCTTTCATGTTCACATGACGCTTCTAAGTTCATTGTAGAAGCGGTGTTGTGCTAGCCTAATGAGCATAACTTAGACCATCTTGTGAGCTTTGCTAGTAGACAACTCACAGAAATGGAAATGAATTATTGGACAACACAGAGAGAAGGTTTAGCCATGGTGTTTGTTGTAAAGAAGTTTCGGCATTATCTTTTGGGTATGCCCTTTACCTTCTTTGTTGACCATTAAGCCTTGCTTTACCTTGTTAATAAACTTGCGCTACAAGACACATAGTGTTGATAAATGTGCAATCACAACCACCATAGCCTCTTTGTATGGGACAAACAAGGCAAAGAAACATACAACAAATAAAGCCTTAGACTAGGCCATGTATGCATGGTTTATTAAAACCATGGTTGTTGAATACCATGGTCCCTTTCCACCTATCTCCACCTACCAATACCACCTACTGTAAGCCTATAAAAGGCACTCATTCCCACACTCATTCAATTAGTCATTCTCATCAATTGTACTTGCATTATGCATGGATAATATCATTTGTTTTTCTTTGTCAATGATTATGCTTCATTATGATTGTCTATCTGCTCTTCAATGATCCTCCATAGCATGCATTCTCAATATTCTAACATGGTATCAGAGTAGGTTTTAAGTTAGTGAGTCATCAGGCCATTAATTGAGTCATTCCAGTTTGAATTTATGTCTCCCTCTACTTTTCCTTGGATCTCTCACCTACCTCCATAGCTATCCACCTTTAGTGGAGGACTTGAAGCTTCCAATCCAGGCCATTTCAACTCAGGATTCCTTTTGGGCAAACCTTTCTTGACTCTAGGCGCTCCTCCCTATCACTTCAAAGCCCAACATTGCTGCCTCTCTGCTCTAGCATTGCACCTGCAACATATCGCTGTGTCCAATTTGTGCCATTTGTAGTTTGTACCATCGATTCTACCTACATGCACATCAATGTTACCCAATACCATAGGGAAATTGAAGCCACACAACTACTCTATCTCCAGCTCAGAGGGTTTGCAAAATGATTGAGTTTATGTGCTGCAATAATAAAAAAATGAGTCACCTATCAAAACCCTAAAGAGGGCAGCCATAGCTATCAAGCTTCAAGCTCTTGCTTCATTTCATTCTCTCACTTTTGTGGCTCAAATCATCACTGACTCTCTAATCTTCTCCAAGACTCAGTCTTTAGTAAGCATTCAAGTTACTTACCATCAAGGAGGGGATATCTTGACAAGATTTGCAAAGCACTTCAAGAAGATACAAGCACAATGTCTATTGACACTCATCTAGTGTTGTAGCACCTATGGTATCTAACACAATCAGTCTTGCCCTTGATCAAATCTGAGTTTTTTTTCTATTCCAGCATCAAATCAAGAAGGGGAAGACTCGGACGACTCGGACTTGCAAGACTTGAAGATCCCAAGTTCAAAGGGCATAATCACCTAGTATCTCTTGATACTAATTACCTAGTGCTTCTTGGCACTTGTGCTCAACTGAAATTTGAATTTTTCAGAGTTGATTTGCTACTGATCTTGCAATCTCAAAATGGGCAAGGACTCACCGACATGTCGATTCAATGGTATTGGATTCCATACATGGCAAACTAGGATCAAATTGATCCTAATGAAGAAAGGCTTGTGGTCAATCACAAGTGGTTAAGAGAAGAAACCAAGGGAAGCTGCACTTTCAATCATATGGGATAAAAATGATAATAAGGCTCAAGCTATTATCAAGCTCAAACTTGATGATAGCTACATTCATCACGTTGATGATTGTGAAACCTCTTACGCGACATGGGATCGATTAGAAACCTTATTTTGAGCTCATTCCAAATCCTTAAAATATGGTTTACTAATTGAAATTTTTAGGCTCGACATGCAAAGTAATACCTCACTTGCAACTCATTTGAATTATATGGAAAGCTTGTTGACACAACTTGCAGGAATCAACTTGAAGGTGGATGAAGACATTTGCATTGGAGTGCTTCTCAAAAGTCTTCCACCTGAGTTTGATAATGTGTCTACCACATTAATCAACATGCCAAAGCCAAAACTTGTGGACATCAAAGCCTCTCTCCTGGAAGAGGAAAAGAAGATCAAGAACAAAGTAGAAACAAGCATCCCAAGAGGAAACCAACAACTCCTCTATGTGAAAGGGAAGAAGAGCGTAGTCTGTGACTTTTGTAAGAAATCTGGGCATATTGAGAAATTTTGCTATGCTAAGAAAAAATCTCAAAGAGAATATCTTGCTATAGTCAAAGAAGATGAAGACAACATAGAAGAAGAAGGAGAAGAAGAACCCCAAGAACAAAAGGATAAGACTCATTAGTCCCTCTTATGTAGCTCATTTTCTGATGATAGACTTTTTTAGTTTACAATGTGGACTTGCCTTATGTTCCCACCATAAACTCCTAAAACTCCTCATGTAGCCTCTCCACACTACAACCTCTACACACTTAGTGAGGCCTTGTAATAGCCTCTAGCTTTGTATGGTTGTTTTTTTAATTTCTTCCATGTCTACACTTAGCAAGGTTCTACTCACGAGAGGCTTTGTATACTCGATGTCTTTTCCGGTTGTGATTGAGGAGGGGTGTTGAGAAATGTGCAATCACATCCACCATAGCCTCTTTGTATGGGACAAATAGGGCAAAGAAACATACAACAAATAAATCTTTAGACTAGGTTATGTATGCACGATTTATTAAAACCATGGTTGTTGAATACCATGGTCCCTTTCCACCTATCTCCACCTACCAATACCACCTACTGTAAGCCTATAAAAGGCACTCATCCCCACACTCATTCAATCAGTCATTCTCATCAGTTGTACTTGCATTATGCTTGGATAATATTAGTTGTTCTTCTTTGTTAATGATTTTGCTTCATTATGATTGTCTATTTGCTCTTCAATGATCCTCCATAGCATGCATTCTCAATATTCTAACACATAGCTCGATGGTTACTTTTGCTTTTAGAGTTATACTTCTCCTTGGTTGTGTGTAAAGGAAAGCATCATTATATGATTGACCATATGTCTCACATCCCCATGGGAGAAGCTGCTAGACAAGGCATTGTAGACGAGCTACCTGATGCCCATCTGTTCAGCCTATCTAGCGAAAGAGATTTCTTTAGAACTGATCGGACGCCTTATTAGGTAGATGACATAGTCCAAGTGCTTGAGCATGGACTCCTTGAATGACCAATAGAAAAAGCCCTAACTTAGGCGACTCATTCTCAAAATCCAACCTTATCAGTTGATAGCATGCCAAATCCATTAGCTAGGGAAAGACGAATTTCCACACAAACGTGTGTGCGAGCACAAAATGCATGACGTGCTTGCAGAGGCACACGGTTGAGTAGCGGGAGGGCATTTCAGCGGAGACACAATAGCCCGCAAGGTGCTGCAATCTCAGCTATAGTGGCCTACTCTTTTTTGAGATGCAACATGATTCATAAAACACTGTGATGAATGCTAGAGGACTAAGGTACCAGTACACAAGGACAAAATGGAGTTGAGTCCCAATCGTTGCAAGGCAACCATTCGAGAAATGGGGAATCGGCTTCATTGGGACAATCAATCCTGACACACAATACTCACAAGTGAAATACATCATTGTTGCCATAGACTACCTCACAAAGTGGGTAGAAGCATGAGCTACAAGAAAAAATGACGCTAGGACCACTACCAAGTTCCTTTGGGAACATGTGATCTCAAGATTTGGCAGCCCCATCGATTAGCGACCAAGGCACACACTTCATAAATGAAGTGATCGCTCATCTCCTATCCACATTTCTAATCATCCGTGAAAAATCTTCACTGTACTACCCTCAAGCTAATGGCAGGGGCTGAGTCTATGAATGAAATTCTAGTAAACATCCTAACCAAGGTAGTCTCTACTTTGTGTGGCCGACTGGGATAACAAACTCATGGAAGCCTTATGGGCCTATCACATAGCTTATAAAATGGCTGTGGGATAGACTCCCTTTAGGTTAGCCTACGGAATTGAAGCAATTCTACTTAGAGGGTTCTTTGTTCCTAGCTTGAGAACTGCTCATCAAGAGAGATGGGATGGGAAGGAGGCATGGACGCCTAGTTGAGCTAGAACACCTATCAGAAACTCAACTTCTAGCCACCCATGCACTAATATGCGAGAAGGCAAGACACAAAAGCTTGTTTGTTGACAAGCATATCAAGCAACAAGATTTCAAACAAGGAGTCTTTGTACTCTTATACTCTGTCAAGGGTCATAAATAGAAGATGAAGTTTAGAGGGCTAGGGCCTTTCCAAGTTCGCACCATCAGTCAAACTGGCAATGTGGAACTCAAAACCCTAAAGGGTGAGGGCATAGGTTTCTTCAATGGAAGCCGCATAAAGAAGTATTACCCTCCCTCGCACCCATTGCATGAGGTGCCAATGCTAGAACCCCTTGTCAGTGTGCGAGTGGCCACTATCATAGAGATTGATGATGATGATGAGGAAGCAGTAGAACTAGCCTACCTAAGCATAATGGTCACTGCCAAGCAAACACACACCTTCAATGCACTGTTTGATGAGGAGGGAGTTGACTTCAATGTCTTAACTCAATGATTGGACTCACATTGGTAGACCGCAGTTGCAGCCCACCAAAGCCAAACTCAGCCCATATAGGGGCCGATCATATGCACTCTTGGGAAAGTGCAAACTAGAAATCTCTATCGAGTCTGAAAGTATACCAATGATATTTTATGTGTTGCCAAACACTAAAGATGTAGGTACAGAATCACTGTTGTTAGGACACACATTTAAAAAGCAAGCTCATTGCAATGTTGACTATGAGTCCTAGTGCATTCAACTCACCATAGATAATGTCCATATAGTCATCACTTTTAGCAAGGGCTACACGACTCCTTCAAAGTCTATAAAGCCACCCTTAGAGAAACCCACTAGCAAGTCTAGGAAGGGGGGTCGTGATCGGTCACAACCCTCCAAACCTCAAGATGAGCAAATCATTAGAGCCAAAGATGAGGCCTACAAACCAAGGCTTCAATGGATGCCTAAACATCAAAACCTGCCCCCTAGGAGCACACATCCCTAGTCTCGCAAGGCTAAGAACCCACACTCAAAACCTAGCAGGCCAAGACAAAACCATACACATTAATGTATGCCATGATGGGTTTCCAAGTCCTTATTGCAAGTGCAAGGCTACTATGAGGGTAACACCTAGATCTGGGTATCTAAAGCCAAAACGGCCAAAGGCCTACTCAAACACTGCCCTCAAGCTTGACCACACAAAACATCAAGATAGATTCGACACTTAGGCCACAAGAGACTCAGGCTGCTAAATCCATAGAACCTCTGAAGCCCTGCCTTGCAGAATCTAAAACAATCTATAGGCCTAAACTATAGGCTGCTACTAACAAACTATCTCAACCTGGGCCTACTAGTGCCTCTCAAACCTTAGAAGCTCCCTTATAGCAACCCAGCCTATTGAACAAGAGACCAAGCCACAACTGTAGAAGCAACTAGAGCTGCAACAATCAAATGCTGAACTCTCTAGTTCAGTCAAAGTCCTAGCCACCTGTAGGCCGCCTTAGACCCTCTTATGAACGGAGATCAATTCTAACCTTGACTGTAGACTATGCTAAGAACATGGGGGATGACTTGGTTGGTGAATGCCATTAACCTTGTAACCTCTAATCCTCAGAAGGATCCTTCTCATTCTCAAGGGGGGAGGGGGTAAGGTGAAATCAAAAGGTAATATTAAATAGGTAATGTGAATAAAATACGCAAGAAAAACTAAAAAGCCTTAGTCAACAATGCCCAAAATAAATGAAAAATTAATTTGTGAAATGAGAAAAAATGGCACGAAATCTTGGAATGAAGGGATTGCTTGAAGGAAAAGTCTACTGATGTGCTTAAGCATCTCAAGTCAGCAAAAAACATGAAGTTTTTCCTTATATGAGTAATTCTTCTGAAAAGCACTAATGGTGAATATGGCTTCATGATAGGCAACCATCATGGCAAGCCAAGAAAAGACTGGCAGATTGCCTTTCTCAGAAGAAGAATAGTCAAAATACGGTCTCTCGGTGGAGACGAGGGCTTTCAATCAGATCAGTTCAAATTTAGGCATATCTTCAACTTAGAGGATGTAGCCATTGAAGAACGAATCATGAGGCAGATTATTGAGCAGTGCAATCTGCAAAAATACATGGAAGTAGTGGGCCAAGGGGTTGATTACATCCATTGCACAGAGTTCCTACAAACTTTTCACAGGAACCACGACTTCGTGATTGTGTGAGAGGGAGAAGAAACTCGTTGGGTGCAGATTAAATTGGCCCTGGATTTGGTGGAAAGAGCATTGGGCTTGGCAAACAAAGTAGAGAGAAACTCGAAGAGAGACGTATACGCCATGCTAGGAATGGACAAGATGAAGGTCCATACCAATGATGGCATCAGTTTGGTGGATATTCCGGATCCCGAAATCCAACTCCAAGCCAAGATGTTGCATGCATTATTCTATAGTTAGAGGTATAACACAATCATGAACCGCATTAATGTCCCCTTGCTAGAGAGCACTACAGCACGGTCATTGGATGAGGTGAACGTCAAAGGCTTTGTAAGAAAGACCATCGAGACCTTGGTAAAGGCTTTGGCAACAAGAGGACAACCCGCCGAAGGAGAGTCCCCTGCCACCAAGGCTAAAAGGACGGTCTTATCTTCAAAAGCCTCAACCATTGGATTCCATGGGGTTCTCACTGTCATCATTAGAGAAGCGTGGTGCAAGGGCAGGGAGGAGCAGAAGGAGTTGATGAAATGCTGAGCAGGTCGACACCTTACCCCAGGAACAAGAGGCATAGTCCAATGAAAGGACGATGAGTGAGGAAGGAGAAGACAAGGAACATGAAGAATAGTCTAGCTAGGGAGAGATTAAGAAGACAAAGAAGAAAATTGCACAAGAGAAGAAAGAAGAGGAGACAAGGAAGAAGGAAAAAGCAGACTTGCAAAAGGCCCACAGGGATTCCAAAAAGGCCAAGGAGGAAAGAAGGAGAAAGCAGGAAGAGGAGGAGGAGGAGTTGAGAAGAAAGGAGGAGGAAGACATAGCCCTTGCAACGTGCAGATCCAGTGAGTAGTACAGGAAAGACAAGCCGGAGCCCATGATCCCACTTAGAGATGAAGGGACGAGCTCAAGTGCCCACGTACTAGAGCTTGTACCACCTGCAGTGCAAGAAGGCAAGGGCAAGGCCCCAATTACTCCCATTTCTACTCTCTTGGCGCCTGCCACTACCACCACCATATCCACACCTAGCTCTATGACCTAGGTAGACGCCAGTAACCTAATGGCCTAGGTCCAATAATTTGTGAATAAGGAAATGAGCCAAGGAGTAGGAGAAGGGACCCCTCTAGTAGAAACCAAAAGACGGTGGTAGCAGCAGATGCCAAGTCCAAACAGGACCCGAAGAAGAAAAAGGTGGCAACCTCTACAATCTTCGTCCCTGCAACACAGAGATGCCACCTACAGAGTACGATGAATATGTCAAGGAGCTTCTCTCTCAAGTAGAGAAAGCCAAGGAAGAGAAAAAATTTCTAGTGGTAGAGCTAGAAGTAGAAAAGGAGGCCATGGCTGCATTTTAGTTGGAGAAAACCTGCTCACTAGCCATGGCCCAAAGGGAAATTCGTGAGCTCAAGGAATAGCTCTACAGGCTAAAGAAGAAGTAGAAGCCGAATGGTAGGTAAGATTGGACAAAGAAACTAAAGCGATGGTGCACCTATGAAGACACAATGAAGAGATCATAGGGCTCTATGAGGACTTGCAAGCCAAAATGGAAAAGTTCACTAAAGCCATAGAGGAACTAGAGGCACTGAGGGAGGAAAGAGCACAGTGTTACGAAAAAGAAGTGGAGAAATTGACACAAGAGGCAGCCTTAGCACAGGATGAGTAGCAACAATTGAAAGGAGAAAGGGAAGATCAAGAACAGAGGTCGACAGTGCTAGCTCACAGGCAGGAGGAAAGCCTCAAGGAGATGACAAAAAGGGCAGACGAATGGGCAGTGCATAATGACAGGGGGAAAGCCTCGAGCAGATGATGAAAAGGGCAGACGAATGGGCAGTGCATAATGAAAAACAAATCAAAGTCTTGGCACATCATCTGGCTCAGGCTGAAAAAGATAAGGTGCTAGCTAAAAGCCGCCTGTCCAAGTGGGCTTCGAAACCCAATAATGTGCCTTCCTCAATACACTACTCGATCTCACCTAGACGACGGAGGAAAGGGAGGCTAATGAAACCACCAAGAAAAAGCTATAGAGATTGCATGCAGGGCCTTGAGAGTAGGCCTGCAGATGCCACCGCAACCTGTGGGAGTCAACTTGACCCTGGAAGAGCAATGGAGATACCTACTGTTGGCAGGTCTTCTGATCCCACATGAAATGGATGCAATTGGGTTCATAGAAGGAGTCCAACATGAAACCCAACAAGGAGATGAGGCTAGGCCAAGCTTCAAGATAGGGCCCCATGAAGAAGAGATAGCCCCACAACCTCCTTCCCTACCATAGCTAGAAGACCAACAACAAGCAAACACATCCAAAGAAAGAAGGGTCGCACTTAAGGAAATAAGAAAACAGATGGTGGTGGAAGCAAGGAGAAGGTTGAAGGCCAGATCATTCGTGCCTATTCCATCGAGCCAAGATAATTTCCTAGCAAGCTTCCATGCTAATTTGGTGATCTAGGAATGACATGAAAATTCTAGAAATCCTTTCGATCTGAGCTTCCAATTCCTCGCCAATTTACACAAGGTTATATCGATCAAGGTGGTGGAAGAATTAATCAACATTGAAAGTAGGCTCGGGGAAAAATGATTGGCGGAGAGAGAACAGAACCCACCCTCTAGGGCACAGAGGATGAGGAATTTTGGTAAGATAAGGTTTTTAAGGTCTCGAGATCAATGCCGGTGCTAGCCTACATGGAGAAGGCATCTCTGTGATGTAAATATGGACACTTGGGTGGTTTTTTGCAACACCCTCCCATTTGAATGCAACAACCCGACATTCATGTCCTACCTCTGAAGAATGGGAGTGGATTTTGACCCCAATGTCCATGGACGTACGACTTCCCTGTAATCTACAATGCGAATTGTAATAAGCCTGAAGATGCCCTTATCTTCACCCCAGAAAATCTATGACTCTATAGTCCATTTTGTAGATGAATTCTCCTCATGCCCTAACCACGCATTCATTACTACATGTAATTACCTTAGGCTACTTAGAATACTACTTAGACAAAATCCCACTCCACAAGAACGAAACCTTCCACCCCTCTACTTTGATCCCAATGCCATAGAAAACCGTTCGACTAATAATGCGCTCTGCTCTTCTCCCTTCATTTTGTTTATCCCTTCTAGAAGATATGAATGATAGCCATTTTACATGTTGCAATCATCCATTTCTCTCTACCACAACTCTGTAAGACTGCTTGACCCTCAAAGGGTACTTGCAGAGTTGGCGATTCCTAAATAAGTCTCATAGGCCCCTTTTCCACCCCACTCAGACAATGAATCTTAGCTCTCGTCCTATCTATGTAATAAAAAAATAAAAATAAAAAAGAGAAGAGAAGAGAAGAAAATGAATGAGAAAGTAAGAAAGAAAGAAGAAAGCAAAGAGGAAAAGAGAAGAAATCACAACAAACAACATTTTACCCCACATAGGCCACAATCACTGCACCTAGAGGCTCTCAAGTTAGGTGCATCATGTGGCTTCGGTTGGTCGGCTCTGTCCCTAACTTTCTAGCCTCATTTTGATTCCCCACTTCACACTTAGGACATATCAAGGACAGGACATACCTAGGGAGGTAACACTTGCCTATGATTAGAACTCTCACCCCAAGCTACATGTACAACACCTCCCTTATGCACAAATTGGATCCTCAAGTGGGGGACAACACCCAGGCTTTTGCCTATGGTTTGAACCAGCTCCCAGTTCCACTAGCACAAGCACAATGCACCACACAACAAAGCAGACAAACCCCCAGGTAGTGTACCTTCTTTTCTTTTCAGGTACAAACAAAGGCTCCAACTCCCAACGTCGGAGGCTCCATCATCCATGCAATGTGCTCTCGGCCTCCACCACCTTAACCGGTCATTCAACTTCTTTCCAAGACCAATACCCCCAAGACCCCATCATCATCGACTCACACGATCACCCTTTTTAAATCACTGAACCTTCATCATCTCCAAACCACTAGTGTCCTGGAACTAGCACTCGTATAGGGAGGGTGTCATCTTATCTGACATGTCACCATGTAGGCAAAACACAGCAAGTACAGACCAAGGCAGCCCCAGTCAAAAAGTGAATAAAGAAGCTCATTTGGAACAGTGCAAGAGAAGGCAAGCTCAAAAAAAGGAGTGGTCCAACTACTTTAATGAGGTCCTCTTCTCAAGGATGGGGGAGGCCTTGTCGAGGATTAAGGATGCTCTCTCAAAGACAACGGAGAGCACCGAATGTTCTAGCAAGGCTTTCTCAAGGATGAGGGAGAACTTCCAAGAGCTCTCAAAAGGAAAGCACGAGGTGCAATGTAATTCATTTTATAAGGCATGTAGGTTTCCTCTGGTAAAAATGGTGAACTCTACACGGACATAGGTGAAGGGATAAAGCAACTTGAAGGGAATAGGGAAACACCATGTTGTTTAGATAGCATCATGGCAATTGCGGAGGGCAAGAGGATAGATCCATCTAACACCATATTTAATTTCAAAGACAAAACTACCCATTAGCCAATATCCCAGGGGGATCCGTCTAACACTCTCTTAAGATTCAAGGGACATATCCACCCAAGGTCAATGTAAAGGAGAGACCTACCCTAACTATATCTTCAATTTCAAGGGCCCGTCCAAACCCGACAAGGGCATGTATACAAACTCAAAATATCCATCTGGCTACACCTATCCCACCTTCCAACTACTACCCATCAGTGCCATGGGGTTGGCACACTAGGCTAGGAAGGGGGGATAATGTTAACCTCAACACAAGAAGAAAGCAAAAAAAGTGGAAAAGCCTAAGTTGGGACCTAAAAGAGGTGACCCAATCAAACACAATGGAAGAAGCAAGAAGGGAAATGGCCGATAGTTGAAGGGCAGCCTCAAAAGCTAAGCCAAAGGCAGAAGTGCATTCTTAAATGTAAGGCACCCCTAAAACTTTTTGTGAAAGAGTGCCAAGCTCCCTCCTATGCAAATTGTAAAGGTAGATGTGCGGTAGAGAGGAAGCTAGGAAGATAGGAGGACAATGGGAAAGAGGGCCTAGCCATGTTAAAAAGGGGATAAGACGATGACCATCCAAAAGGGATTTAGGGATTTGTATATAAAGTTGAAAAGTGAATGAAGAGCTCATTCTTTGGTGTGTGAAAAAGTGGACTCTTCTTCTTCTCTCATTCTCTTCTCTTTGCTTGTTAGTGAGTACTTGAGTGAGGAAGTGAGTGTGTGAGGGTGAGGGATCTTGGAGGTGAAGCTCTCCATCATCTCTTCTCTTCTTTTCCTCTTCTCTTCTCTTCTCTCGTCTCATATGTAGCTATGGAGGATGGAGCTTGGAGAAAGAGGTTTGAGGATGCTTGAGCTTGCATCACAAATCTTGGAGCTACCGGAGTGCTCGAGGGAGGTACTCGTTGGGGCATCAAGGTAAGCTCACTACACCCTGGTAGGATTGAGTGCATGTCGGCTAGGTGTGGTGAGAGATAGCCATAGGTGCTCGCTTGAAACTCTTGAATGAATAAGCGGTCCATGGGTCTTGGCGGTTGAGCGTGAGTGCCTCTACACCAGGGCATTGTCTTGCAATGCTACAAAACCATTCATAGTAGCAACTGATTTTATTGCTTTTTCTTATTGATAGAGAGGAGGTACATGTCCTTGTTCTTGATGCATCCAATTTCTTTGAGATTGCTAACCTTACAAGGCCCTTGCAATAGTATGCATTGGTTGCCAAAATTGATTTAGCCAAAAATTGGTATTTTACATGACTTGTGAAGCTTCAAGGACATCCTTGCAAAGAATGTCACCATCCAAAAGTGGTATTTTACATGACTTGTGAAGCTTTAAGGACATCCTTGCAAAGAATGTCACCATCCAAAGTTGGAGCATAGCCATGATAGGAAGGACAATGCCTCACAATGACATGCTAGGTTTGTATCATCCGATTGTAATGCTAGGTGGCACAATCAAACATCTCAATCATCCACAAAGGTAAAGAAATGAGAGATCAGTCATAGGCACTATGAAGAACATCATTTGATCAAGAGTGTCCTTGTCCTTGCTTGATGGAAATGATGGATACCTTCTAGCCATGGAGGATGTGTATAAAGGACTAGTTGAAAATATTGAGTCACTATTTCAGGTTGATCAAGAAGTCATTGTGAGGGTTCCATGCATCAAGAAGGGGCATATAATAGTGACCACCAAGCAAGAAAGTGATTTGACAAAGTTAAACAAAGCTTGAAACAATGGCATGGATGGGATAGCTACCAACCCCTTTGAGATTTCCTTTATGTAGAATGAGGTCATTGGGAGTTTCTTGGCCGTAAGGACAACTTGTTGAATAAGCGTGAGACAAATATATACTACCGTTTCACAGATAGGCAAGAGCATATTTATCATCATTTTCCATAGCATTCAATGTATTTTCATGCCCTTTGCATGAACAATGTCACTCTTTGAATTCTAGACCAAAGGAAAATGTATTGTGACATTGAGTGTATTTTCATGCCCTCTATAGGAACAATGTCGCTCTCTGAATTCTAGACCAAAGGACAATATCTTGTGACATGAGGTGGCAAACAAACTAGCTTTCCAAGTTGAATTTACACCACATAGCACTTGCATATTTGGATCAATGGTTTCAACCAAAACAAATCAAGCATAAGGACATTGGCTTGATACTCATTGATCTAATGTTTCATTACAATACTCTCTAGGCATCAAATGCAAGAAGCACTTTAACATCAATATACATGACAATTTGAAATGGTTAACAAATGTTGCATTGCACAGTAATAACATTCATCCATCTCCTGCATTAGTAATAATAGTCATGTAGAGACATGGATTTGAACAAAATAGTCATTCTTTACATTGCAATAGTCTAGGCATTTGAGCTATTTAATTAGAGAAGTGAATGCATAGTGCTTGTATCATATTCGATTGTAGCTATGAAGCAAGTGATGTTGAGGGATGTTGAGCTTGTTGTAAACTGGTTGCTTTTGCTATATCTTCTAGGTCTACTTGAACTTGATGGCAATATCTTGAACATTCGCTCCAAGTCATTTGAGCAAAGAAATGAATGAGCATAATATTCTTGGTTGCAGATTCAATGTGCCTAATTGGAGCTTTCAACTTTGGTTTCAATGACGGGCTGGAAACACCTTGAGCACCTTTGCAAAATGCAATGAAGTTACTATTGTGGAGATTGATAATTAGTATGGGATGGACATTCTTGGTTGAAGATTCAATGTGCCTAATTGGAGCTTTCAACTTTGGTTGCAATGATGGGTTGGAAACACCTTGAGCACCTTTGCAAAATGCAATGAAGTTACTATTGTGGAGATTGATAATTAGTATGGGATGGACATTTCACTAACATGTGATCAAAGCATCAAACCCAAAAGGGAAATGGAAGTAGAACTTTTCATTTTGGTAAGAGCATTGGGCCAATGTAAGGAATGTGCTAAAGGAACTTGACAAAAGCGACATTAATGAGTAAGACCAAAAAGGGAGAAAGAGAATGTAATATATTGAAATAAAAATAAAAAAAACCTTAGCAAAGGCTTAAGGGGGGAAGAGGGCGGCCTTAAAGGCCATTGTTTGTAAGAGGGAACCCCCATGCCACTCTAGATTTTCCCCCCTCCCAAACTATCAATCAAGTATACCCCCTATTAAAATATTGAGAATGCATGCTATGGGGGATCACTGATGAGCAAATAGAGAATCATAATGAGGTAGAAGAATTGACAAAGAATAACAACTAATATTATCCAAGCATAGTGCAAGTACAATTGAATAATAATGACTAATGGAATGAGTGTGGGATGAGTGCCTTTTAAAGGCTTACAGTAGGTAGTATTGGTAGGTGGAAAAAAGTGGAAAGGGACCATGGTAATCACCAATGGTTTTAATAAACCATGCATACATGAACTAGTCTAAGGCTTTATTTGCAGTTTGTTTCTTTGCCTTGTTTGTTCTAAACAAAGAGGCTATGGTGGATGTGATTGCACATTTCTCAACACCCCTCCTCAATCACAACCAGAAAAGACATTGAGCATATAGAGGCTGTTGTGAGTAGAACCTTGCTAAGTGTAGACATGGAAAAACCAACCATACAAAGCTAGAGGCTGTTTGTACAACCAAGCAAACACGTCTAAGTTATCTTTCAGAAGGTCATATAGGGTCACTAGCTCCTTTTCAAGGAGACTGCTTCTGACTTTCAAGCGGCATTCAGTGCCATCTGCATCAACAAAGGTCAACTGCTTCTCACCTTCCACTTCTCTGATGAAGGTCCCGCAGATTGGTTCTGGATAGAGGTCTAACTCCTTCAAGGAAGTAGTGTCATCATCTGATGTTCCAATAGAACCAAGTAATGTGTCCCTATTTCAATTTATGCTCATTTATTAGTACGAGCTCAAACAACTGCCATCCACAGGCAAAGCATAAAGCATTCACCAAGACATCATAACCTGTACTGGGTAGCCTAGGCATAAACCATGTCATAGATGAAATGCCAACTGCAAAAACGTGACAGTCAAACCCAAATCAAGCTCTAATCTCAGCTCAAAATATTTGGAGCATAAACAAGACATGTGGCATAGTCCAAATACATTATGACATCATATTGAGTAGCCGGGAGCACCTCGTGACCAATAGGCATAACCCAATTGTAGCATAAATAGCTTCAGCCCTGAAGTTTCCAGCAGTAAATAACAATCCAATTTTGAGCAAACTAATGCTAAAACCAAGCTCAAATCAAGTGCCAACTCATAAGCATACCTTCCTAGACATGGAGGCACCAACCGGGCATAATCGGGCATCAAATGACCATGTAACATGAGCATAAAATGTAATGACAGGGGGCTGCCCTGTTTTGGGCTGCCTGTGGACTATGTAAAATAGTCAATGATTGAGCAAGATCAGCTCCAAAACCATCTCACATGATAGGCATACATTCCCACATCATTCAGGGAGCATTCGGGGAGCATTCGGGACCAACTGGGCAACCAATGTCAATGCCAATGTGGCCCAAACATAAAATGCTAATGTAGCACTACTGTAAATTGTTTGTGAACAGTCCTGGATTGAAGAAAATCAGCCCACAAATCAATGCCAAGTCAAATGCCAAGTGCCGAGGGGTCCAATGGACCAAGATCAAGTGCCAATGAGTAGCTAAGTGGGTGGGGAAGCTGGAGAATGATCACATGCTGTCCAAGGTCTGCCAAAAAATGGCGCAAACTATCCTGAAGGGGGATGATCACGTTTTTGATGAAGGGGGGGCTCAAGGGCCACAAGGGGGCTCAATAGGTGCTAATGAAGGCCCAAACAAAGCCTTAACAAGCCAAGCAAGGCGGGAAGCTTCAAGCTTCAAGGGGGAAGCTCATCAATGGCTGCCCCAACCTGTAAACCCTACTATACCTATGTGGATTGAAATGAATGAGAGAGAACAAGATCTCATACCTTGTGTAGATGCCGGGAAGAGCTCGCGAAGGAGTGGATTTGATACCAGTTGAAAGGGATGTAGGAGACACAAGAGAGAAGAGCACACACAATGTAGGTGCTATCAACAATGTTATGATAGCCTTATTGCACTTTCATATATATATGAATAAAGAATATGGGCGGTCACTGTACATGGGTAGGCCCAAGGGCCTTTTACCCCAACAATTAACTTGAAACCCTCTCTGATGCCATGTTAAAATATTGAGAATGCATACTATGGGGGATCACTGATGAGCAAATAGACAATCATAATGAGGTAGAAGCATTGACAAAGAAGAACAACTAATATTATCCAAGCATAGTGCAAGTACAACTGAATGATAATGAGTGATGGAATGAGTGTGGGATGAGTGGCTTTTATAGGCTTATAGTAGGTGGAAAAAAGTGGAAAGGGACCATGGTAATCACCAACTGTGGTTTTAATAAACCATGCATACATTACCTAGTCTAAGGATTTATTTGGTTGTGATTGAGGAGCGGTGTTGAGATATTTACAATCACACTTTGTACTTTTGGTTGTGATTGAGGAGCGGTGTTGAGATATTTACAATCACACCTACTTCAATCCCTTTGTAAGGAGTAGTGAGGGCTCAGGACCAGAATCCCATATGCAGAGTAGGAGAAAGTACCACCACTCAATTCCTATACATCATTGTATTTACACTCTTTTTCTAATGCAATGATAGTACTCTTTTCTTTCCAATAAAGTGTCATGTCACTGTCAATATACGAGATTGTGTTTATGAGTCCAAGTCTCAATCTTGGAACCTAATTCACTTGTGTGACAATTTGTCTTTGACAGGGTCAATGTCTTCATGAGTTCTTTTTCCTCTTTCAACCTCCATAGCTTCCACATCTTCCATGCTCTAGATCCCGCATATTCTAACATGGTAGTAGAGTGCAGATGAGCATGGCTTAACTCATTTTAGTAGCTCTTCACCTCTGGTCCATCTCTACCTAGCTTAGTCTCAACCTATGAACTCACTTTCCATCTCCACCTTCAAGCTTGCCTTCATGGCTGCCATAGCCAGCAGCACCCTGTCAGATTGAAGCTCTTGTATCTCACTTCACAAGCCAAATCTTACGGAGCTTCCCTCTAGAGAAGTGTTCCCCGCCACTGATGCTTCTCTGTATCATCTCAAAAATTGACATTTCCCCATCTACTACTCAACATTGTCAGTTTTCTCAGGTTCTGTTCTATGGCATCCATAGCCAAGCAGTACCTAGGCATCTTGGAACTTATGGATCTCACACTATAGGCCACCATTGATCATGATGTCTTCTAGGGAAATCTTCCTCAATATCAGATGCTCCATGTTGTCACAACAAACATCAAGATTGATGCATACTGAGACTAGCATTGATGAAAATGTGGAAAAATGCGTCTGCTCTTGTCGTTCGCCCTGCGCGCTTAAATCATGTGCATCAATCATGACCATCATCATGGGGCTTTGGTAGAGCATGAAGAGAGTTTAATGTCCATAAAAAAAGTTTTCAAAATGATCAAGTTTTGCTCCTGCAATGTTAGCAAAACCAGACTGCCCTTAGAAATCGTAACTGTGACTCCATAGCCAAACTTCACCAAGCTCAAAAATTTCATCATTTTCTCTCTCTTGCCACTTGGAACAACCCATTGTGACTCAAGTGTGACGGCCCCAGCATCAAATCAAGAAGGGGAAGATTTGGATTTGAAAGAACTTGAAGGATTTTGCAGATTTAGAAGACTCAAGGAAGAAACATAGTGTCCATTAACACTCATTTAGTGCTCTTAGCACTTGTGTCTTTTGACACATCTCAACCAACTCTTCTACTACTTAAATCTAATAATTTTGGATCTAAAAGAACTTGAAGGATTTTGCAGATTTGGAAGACTCAAGGAAGAAACATAGTGTCCATTGACACTCATTTAGTGCTCTTAGCACTTGTGTCTTTTGACACATCTCAACCAACTCTTCAGCTGCTTAAATTTGATAATTTTGAAGCTGATTTACTGATGTTCCTGCAAGTCTAACATGGGCAAAGATTCTCCAATTGCCCGTTTCAAAGGAGTTGGGATTCATACTTGGCAAACTCGCATCAAACTCATTTTGATGAAGAAAGGCATCTGGGCCATTACCACTAGAAAAGAAAAGAAGCCTCGTGATGCAGACCTTGCTGTCACTTGGCAAAAGAACGATGATAAGGCTCAAGCCATTATCAAAATGAAACTAGATGATAGCTATATCCACCATGTGGATAACTGTGAGACTTCACAGGATACATGGAAGAGACTTGACACCTTGTTTGGTGCACAGTCTAAATCATCAAAGTATGGTCTCTTGATTGAGTTTTTCAGGCCTGAAATGAAGTCCAGCACATCACTTGCTGCACATCTAAATTATGTGGAAGGACTTCTAACCCAATTTGTAGGAATCAACATTAAAATGGAAGAATATGTTTGCATCGGTGTTCTACTTAAGAGTTTGCCTCCAGAATATAATAATATATCAACAACCTTAATCAACATGCCAAACCTTGAACTTGTTGATATCCAGGCATTACTGTTAGAGGAGGAAAAGAAGTTAAAAACTAAGCAAGAACCAAGCAGCTCTAGAGATGAACATGCATTATATGTGGCAATAGGTACAAAGGCAATAAGGATCAACTCTTCTGTGACTTCTGCAAAAGGATCGGATACACTAGGAAGTTCCGCTATTCCAGAAAGAGGTCCCAAAAAGCCTATCTAGTTGTAGTCAAAGAAGAAGCAGAAAACGGAGCAAAGGAAGAAGAAGAAGAAGAAGACCACCAGGAGAAGGACAAACCTCATCAGTCCTTCTATTCAAATAGACTTTTTTAGCTTTGTAGTTCCTAGCCCTAATGCCTCGGACATAAACGTGTAAACTCCTAATGCAGCCTTGTACTACAGCCTTTGTACACTTTGTGAGGCCCCTGTTACATCCTCTGGATGTCCATAATGTTTATGGTACCCACACTTAGCCTTTTCTGTGACAATCTCTGGTGTTTTTCCATGTTTATGGTGTGCCCACACTTTTTAGGTGTTTCTTTCACTAAAGCCTCTACACACTTTGTACTTTTGGTTGTGATTGAGGAGCGGTGTTGAGATATTTACAATCACACCTACTTCAATCCCTCTGTAAGGAGCAGTGAGGGCTCAGGACCAAAATCCCATATGCACAGTAGGAGAAAGTACCACCACTCAATTCCTATAAAGCATTGTACTTGCACTCTTTTTCTAATGTAATGATAGTACTCTTTTGTTTCCAGTAAAGTGTCATGTCACTGTCAATACACAAGATTGTGTTTATGAGTCCAAGTCTCAATCTTGGAACCTAATTCACTTGTGTGTTTACAAGGTCAATGTCTTCATGAGTTTCTTTTTCCTCTTTCAACCTCTATAGCTTCCGCATCTGCCATGCTCTAGATCCCGAGTATTCTAACAAGGTAGCGCTATAACTTTCACATGAGAAACATATTTAATAAAAATAGTTAAATGGACTTTATCCAAGAGAAAGTGCTTTTAAAGCAGGAAAATTTTAAAATTTTGAATCAAGATAGTAGTGTAGCAAAAACCCTTCTAAATCATCCCTAGTTTGGTATATAATTAAATATATTATGAAAAGAAAAATATATTATAGCATTTTGGCTTCTTGTTTCTTTTCCTACATCATAAGGAATTGGTTAACATTTGCAAAGCAAAATCATTAAGGATTTTATTAATTATATAACTTAGGCTATGTGTAAGTAGTTAAATAGAAATCATTTCATGAGTAGGGCAATATGCCAAGAAAATAACTTAGGACAAAAAGGGAGAAGGAGAATTTGTAGATTAACTGCTCACATTAGATATTAGTATATGGCGATAGAATAAACATGCTAACTTTCTTTGTTGTTATGATGGGATTTTAGTCATGAAGATGGATAATACATTAAGGGCATAACATGTACCTATTAAAATGAGTGAGTCAATAATAGGGATTTTTCCAATTTACTATATGTCAAGTTGAACTAACATGGTAATTTAACATGATAGGGTAATACAAAATTATTGGGACATGTTGTCTTTACAACTCTTTAGCATATTCAAGAATGATGAAAGTTAAATTATCTTGCATAGAGGTTAGCTAGTAGTAAAAACTACGTATAATCATAGATAGGTAATATTCTAAGTCCATAATGTGGAGGGTCTATTATATAAGTTAGTATTACTTAAAAGCAAGTTACCTTTATGAATAGTTACTTAAAAGCAAACTTTAAGAAAAGGACCATATACCTATTTCTATATTTCCAATCGAAATATTGCTAGAGTTAAAGCATCATAATCCTATGGACATTTAGATTCCTACAAATACCATGGACCTAAAGGAATTATTACGCAATAAGATTTAATAAATTGGGTAAGAAAATTGTAGCAATTTGCGAAACCAAGATCAACATATGAGAAAGTCAAGTTATAGTATTGTACTTAGTAACTTTGGTTATTTTTAAAGAAATCAAGATAGTCCAAATTGTAGAACTTGATGAAACAAAGGTATAAAGATGTAACTACTATAGTGATTAGAGAATATTTGAGAAAAAAAAATATTTTAATGATGAAAGTATAGCAATTTACTTAAAAATTATTACAATAAATTAAAAGTAATGATACTAATTAATTGGGTGTTTTTTGATTATGGAAAATAATTCAAGGTTGATTATTGAATTTCCTAGGGTTTCATAGAACTCAATCAAGTGTTGTTTTAGAGGAATGGAGATTAGGTTTGGCCTTATGGGAAGAGGGGTCAAGTCCAACTACCCCTCATCTCTCATTCACTAATGAACCAAGTGTGGTAATTGATCTGTCCCCCTGAGTCTTGATTGATTACAAAGTGATCATCTTGAGTAAGTGTTGAAATTCTATAAGTGATCAAATGACATTTGAACTTAAGGGTAAATTTTGAAAACCCTAATTAATGTGATTGTATTTAATTTGAACAATGCCAATTAAACCTCTCTATCTCTCTAAGGGTAAATTGTGAAAACCCTAATTTGTGTGTTCGTATCTAATTTCAACTAGACCTTGAGTGGCTACCAAATGCTAGCTTCCATGTTGAGTGGTCTATATATTACAATTCACTTTGATAGGAAAGTGGTTTTCACCATGATTGCATATTCCACTCACCCAAATGACATTTGAACTTAAGGGCTTATCCCCCGCATAAACCACGTGTTTCGTATGTCCGGTATGGTGAGCTTGACAATGTGGCATGCGCAAAATAGGTCCACAGATAGAGTTCAATGAATATCACAGTGGATTCATGCGCATGGAGCCACATTGACTCTACCTTCCTAGGCTTTTCCAGAGAGCCAAGGAATCTGTGGCTCGGTCTTGCTATGGATGGTGTGAACCCATTCAGTTTGCGCTCAACTTCTTACAGTGTGTGGCCTACAGTCCTTGTCAACTACAATATTCCTCCATGGCTTTCTACAAAGAAAGGACATCTCATCCTTAGCTTGCTTGTTCCCGACTGCTTCTATAGAGTCAAAAATATGGACGTGTATCTTCGTCCATTAGTCGATGAGCTTAAGATTTTGTGGGAGAAGGGGGTCACCGTGCAAGATATGAGCAAGCGCGATGGTCGACGGTCCGTCAATATTTGAGCCATTCTCATGTGGACCATGCATGATTTTTCGGGATTCGGAGAGTGCTCAGGTAAGTAGGCTTCCGTTCTTGTTGGTAATATCTATCATAGCTCGTTCAAGTTTGTATTCACTGGATAGAGGTGTTGGGACAGGTCTAGTTGCCTCAGATTATCATGCATGTCCATTGTGTGGGCCACAGTTAGACTCTCGAAGGTCACAAACCATGAAGAAGATTGTATATCAAGGACACGCCGCTTTCTTGCCAAAGGGTCATGAACTCAGGGAAGGTTTTCTTGGACAACCTCTAGCATGTATGAATGCCCAAAGTTGGTACGAGCTGAAAATGGTCCACATGGAGTCAAATCCAAATGGAATGCGACAATTCTCAGTTTTCTACGAGTCGCCATATTGGACCCACTTATAGATCAACCACTTGTTGGATCCCATGCATATTTACAAGAACATGGGCAGTTTGCTATGGGACCGCATCACAGGAAAGAGAGACACTGTAGGGGCACGAATGGATTTGAAGGAGGTAGCCAAGATGGAGGTGCTTTGGCCGCAGCTGTGTGCTGATGGTTGCTTGCAGCTACCTCACGCTCCTTGGGTTTTGTCCACTAAAGAACGCATTGCGAAGCAAATAGTCAAGTCTATGCACACTCCGACAGGTATGATGCGTTCTCTCAAGTTCGTGCTTTCTAAAGACAACCAATTATCAGGGCTAAAATCCCATGATTAGCATAAGATATGTCAAGTTTGTACTATGAATGAATTGTAAGTGGCCTGCATATTTTGCTATTTGGAGTGTAGTCATTGTTCATAATGCTTCCTTGTTTGTGGCAGTTTGTACTACCGATCACGATCATAGGATGCCTTACTCTAAAAATACGTGGGGTGATTTACAGGTTGTCTACTTTAGTGCAGTGGATCTCACAGAAGGAGATTAAGACGTCCTCTATTGAATAAGGCAGGGAGCAGTGGAGACAGACTATCTCTTTGAGAAATACCTGCCTACCAGCATGCTCACGACACAAATCCACCTTCTTGTGCATCTTATAGATGAAGTGAAGATTGCTGGACCTGTCCATATGTGATGGATGTTCTTCTTGGAGCGCTTCATGAAAACCCTGAAAGGCTTTGTGCGACAATGAGCTTGGCTAGAAGGTAGCATGGTTGAAGGTTGGTTGGTGTCTGAGGTGTTAGTGCATATTTCACAATGGCTACCAATGGTGGATTCAGACAACAATATGCTATGGTCGCTAAAGGATGCTGATAGAGTGACTGGAGATGTGGTGGTTGGAAATGGGATAGAAAAATGAATGGATGATACAATGGAGGAGAAAGTGAATCACTTTTGTATGTTGCACCATGCCTCTATGGAGACGTGGCTTGCTAGGCACCAGCAAGCTAGGAAAGATCGAGAGAAAGCGCGATTTGAATTTCAATGTAGTACGCGCCATTGACTGATTGGATATCTCGACGGCATGGAGGAGATGCCGTGGTTTATGTCAATGCGATGGTTGCATGGAGCTTTGACCACAGCATCTCGCGAAGGGGCGGAGGTCTCAACCGAGGAGTGGGAATTCTTGAGGGGATGTAGTCCAAAGGTGATGATGTATTTAGGGTTTGTCGTATCTATATTTTATATGTGACAACTAATTGAGTGTTTCAATGTACATTACAAAATATATAGTGCGGTGTGGTCACGCAGACGGCATTTGCGCGTGGAGCGTATTGATAAAATGCGCTCCACAACAAATTGTGGTATCATGGCAAGGTTCGAGCAAGAGAGCTGAAGACGAGCAATGGATCCAAACACGATTATAGATGAGATGGAGTATTTTGAAAACTTGCAAAGTATTGTCACAGTGGATTACCGTAGCTTCTCCATGATCCTATTCGATGTGCAGTGGTTCAAAATGGTACTTGAAGGAGCTGGAGCAACAGTTCGACGAGGTCCATCTGGATTTCTTAAAATAGATTCCGAAAAAAAAAGATGAATTTGCGCGACATATTTATGTTTTTGGCCCATTGTGAACAACTGCATGAACTCATGTGTTTTTTAATTGTATTACAACATGGTACATGTCGTCACAATAGTTAAATCTCTCTTATACGTGATTGTGAACAGATAATTTTATATCCAAACCCCCGACAACCTCGATGGTGGTACGTTATACCTTCAATTTCCCGAAGTAACACCATATTGGGGAATATGGAAATTTCCCATAAGTTTGGGACACATGGTCAAATCTTTGGGTATGCCATAACTTGAACACTATAACTCCAAATCAAGCGCTCTATAGCTCAATAGATTCCATTTTTTAAGCGCTTTCTAATGATAGGTCACATCATATGGTTTTGAGAAACTTATGGACATGTTATCCGGGTGCCACCTTTTTAGTATTCAAAAAATAGGAATTGGGAGATTCCCAAACTCACTAATATTGTGTTAAGTGCGAGATTATATAATCAAAGCGATGTTCTGAGTATAAATGAGGACAGTATGCAAATAGAGGGGTCGATATTGCAAGGGGTGGAGGCCATTGAAAGCTTGGAGCATGTAGAGGAGCCAACATCAGGTAACAATGATGGAAATACATGAGTCTAAGAATTCTTTGAAAATGAGGTGGACTCATCCTTTTGTGGTGACATGCCTATCAACCTTCCAGTGTATGCAGAGTCATGTTAGGAGATTGACATGGGACCATAGTAGGGTACTTCATACTTGGAGCATCCACCTACTCAATTTGTTGACGAATCGCTTATAAGGATACATAAGATATGCATTTTAAGTAAGATCATTTTTTAAAGATTTATATTACCATGCTTTGTATGATTTATATTGATTATGCTAACATCAATTTTTGTCTGTGTAGGTGACCTTTGTGGATATTTAGATCATTATAATGAGTCAAGGGATGAGCGATGATGAGCTACAAGAGATCTTCACGTATATGTCTCCAGATCAGATGGCAAGATTCAGAGATATAGCGGACCAGGAGCTGTCTCGGACACCATCAGGCCGTTCTTTTAGATCTACTTCAGCACGCTCTGATGCTTCAGTTTCCAGGAGATGAGGTCAATGCTCCAGACTTGGGCCAGACAGAGAGAGTGGTTCAGGGGGATGCTGTGGAGATCTGGATGTTGTGAGCCCGTGGTCGGCTTAGAATACATGTGCTACTCCTCGCTCTCGTGGCGGTTCGAGAGAGCGTGGCTCAGGTGGTTGTTGTGGAGGTACCGGCGTAGTGTCTCCGTCTCGTCGTTCTGCTAGAGTTGCGTCACCTCCGAGATTTTTCACACTTGTGGAGACGTCTACTCCAGTCACTCCGGCTTTCCGTTCTGCAGGTGGTACCCCTATGGGTGCTACTCTGAGAGATGCTATCTCAGTAAGTACACCAGATGTACAGGGGTCTCCTAGATATGCCCAGGAGCATGGTCGTCGGTGGGAGAGGACTCATCTTAGGCATACCCCAGAGGGGTATGCCTACCTTGTAGATGATAGGTCAGGAGCCATCATCATAAATGATGAGGGGAGGAGGGTGATGGCTCGCATGAGAGAGTTGTGCCAACAAGTTTTTCGACACAACGTCTTGGATCATTGGAAGAACATATTGGAGGGGAGCAAGGACTACATAGTAGCATCCTTGCATGAGGAGTTTTTGGTACCAGTCGCAACAGATAGGTTTTCTACGAGCTGGATGATGGAGTGCATACATATCACACATACGATCGAACGCTCGCAAGGCACTCAAGAGTGGGGCTTCAAAGCTCGAGTGGCTAGATGCGGATGACCGGAGCCGACTCAGGGAGGAGGCTATAGATTCTCCAGGACATTGGAGACAGCAATGCGAGGCGGCGAGGGCATGACTAGAGGCTGGAGTGGCCCATCATCTTGGGAGTGGCAGCCACAGGACATATCTAGAGGACTTTGTAAGTTTTTCTTTTGTTCTGCTTGCTTATTTTTTTGCAATATCCTTTGTACTGACAATCGTGTTTCTAATAGTTGTATTTTGTTTTCTTTGCAGCACTCCATTACAAACCGCTATCCCACCGGCCTTGAGACTCGATATGCAAAGAGGCACGGCCTCACTGCATTGATCGATCGATTGTATGGATGCGACCGCCCTGTAAGTCACTCATATTTCTTGTCCGTAGTTACTAAGTTTAATTAAAATGCATTATTGTATGGTGGAATGATGTGTAGTTGTTTTTTTTTTTTTGCAGAGTCAGTTTGATGCTCCTTTGCGGCGGGATGAGGTTTCGGATGGCGAGGATCTATAGCTCTCCCTTGGATCCCTGGAGCTCACATACTCTTCTTTTTTGGTCACGTGATCTGTGTAGACATTTTCTATGTAGTAGTAGTATCTTGCCATGATTGTACCGGTCACTTTCATTACACGATCATGTATTTATTTCATGTATCAGTGTTATGATTCAAGTACACTTTTCCTTTTTTTACACAAGCATTGTACACATTACACTAATACCGAGTGTTCTATGGCATTTCTTTATGAACATTTTTATCACTTTCAATGTTGGTATAAGGCCTATATCTTGTAGTGATTATTATTATTTTAAGTAAAACTTAGGTTTAACTATGTGAACTTTGTGTAGATATAGTCCTATCAATAAGTGTGAAGTGGCAAGCATTGAAATCCTTGGCAAGTATATTAAGCATATAAAAGTTGGTTATTATTCATCCTTCTTTCTAAAATAGAATTGACTCTTTACTCTATAGCATAGATTTCTTCAACAAAGATACAAATAATATATGGAAGTTTGGAAAAAACTTTCTTTACTCAATCTTAGTTCACTTACAAATTCAAATATGCTTGATGATGAACACATGCAGGCCTTCAAGCCATAAAGATTCAATCAAGGATAGTTTTTCTATGCCATGAGGTTCATAGATGACACCACTTGCAATGTACAAGTGTATAGACAGTAAGTACAAGTAAATGTAGGCGGCTTGGCACAATTAGTTTTTAATCTCCAGACACCTCCCACTTAAAAGGTGAATCTGCTTGAGTGTGGAGAAAATAAGAAAAAAGTGACAGAGTACAATGTGTACATGTAAGTACACAATAGGATAAGGAATAGACATCATCTCATCCTACATCCACCATCTTCCTCTAGAAGGGATAACATAACATCCCAGTGGGAAACTTTTAGTGAGTAGATGTGATATTCTAACTTTATTTTCAATCTTCTTGACTTTTCGCAATTAGATTTGGAGAATTCTAGACCATTAAATAGAGGAAGTCTTGAATAAAATAATCGAAAATTCATAACCCGACACCTTCCAGGGTTGATAGGATCTGTATACATCCTTCACAAAAATCACCACACGAACGGAACTCATGGGCCATAAGTCAGAACTGACTAAATGATTTTAAAACTAAGGGAAAGTTTAAAAGCTTTAAGCTTTAAACCTTAAAGATTTAAAGAAAAAAAGAAGATTAAGAAGAAGATGACGATGAACAGGCCGCCGCTCCCCCCCTCCCTTTTTTAAACGAAAAAAATGTTGCCATATTTTTTTTTTCTCTCTCTCTCTTCTTCTAAAATTGGAGATGTTGAAATCACAAGACACAGCTTGAATTCTCCTCCTCAATCTCAATAGAAGACTCCAGCAATCTCCCCTTTTTCTCAGTTCAATGAGAAGCTTAGATTGAAGCAAGATCATCTGAGAGCTAGTGAATCAGTCATGGCATCTCTGGCAGCCTCTCTGGACCTCAAAGATTAGATTGCTAGCATCAGATTGCATCTTGAAAAGTTCCAAATTGCTAGATTGCCAATGTACCCTCCACAAAGAGCTCCTCTTTTGGCCACAACCCTTCTTTAATTTAACTATAAATATGGAGCATGAGGAGCCATTAGGGGTAGCTTGAGCAAGAGAGGAGAGGCTCTTCTCAAGAGTATAGAGCAAGAGGGAGTGGGGCAAGAGGAGCGCAAGGATATGAATTCTCGTCATGAAGACAAGGAGGATACTTTGTGGGCTCTTGGAATCGAATCCCCTATCCCTTTTATCCCCACTTCCTTGTGGAATCAAGACTCTACTCGATTTTTTTTAATTCCTAGTGATCACCATTCCCCATTAATCCAATCGCAACAACCCCCAAGCTCTCTTGCCAAAATCCCCTCTACAATCTCGTGATTAAAGACCATGGCCCCGAAGAAGAAAGTTATGAAGGTCACAGAGGCAGGAGCTACCAATAACACTACAGATATGGCCACTACAAACGGAATGACAAGTACTAGGATTATAAACGAAGCTATGAATACCATCAACCAAGCACTTGTCATAGATCCCCATGTACTATATTTTGATATTAAAGGCAGCTAGCATGCCATCACTCTATGAGTTGGCAACAAAAAGCTGCATTCGTAAAATAGGATTTTTTAAATCTCCTACACAAATCTTTTAAGAAATTATTAACCGAAAATTCCAAAGGATACTTTGGATTTGTACGAGATGTACCAAGGAGAAGTCCAAGGAAAGTATTGTGTTTTTAAAAAGACTTAAGAATTTTGATTCGTATTGAACTGAAATCTCTGATAGATAAACATGGATGCTAACTCTCGATATGTAAACGGTCTTGAGATGAATTTTAAAAAAAAAATACTTTTCGTAATAAAACTAACCAAGTTTTTTTTTTTGGAATTATTACAGGCACAAGAACCCACGAAAGTCCATTGAGAAAAGTCCATCAAGGGAGCTATTCTCAAAAATATAAATCTTGTTTAGATTCAATTCAAACCAGATCTCGAGGGAGGGGAATTTAGAGAAGACTATTGGAAGGTATTGCAACTTACGCTAAGTTTTGCCTTGATATTATTATTTTAGGAAAGAAAATATTTTTTTAAAGTTTATGTATAATGCATTCAAAATAAGATATTTGTGATTGTAAGTTAGGTACTAATCTTTTCTAAAATCATCAGGTTAAAAGATGGATAATTGGGTACAGACCGCTGACCGAGGTAGTATTTCAGTGAGCATAGAACACCGAACTGAGGCAGTGTTCTTTGATGGGCTAAACCTTTTCAAGACTAGCATGGATAAAACCTACTCTAAGGGGTTTTCTTTTTTTGTTTTTGTGTTAGTGAGTATAGACCAATCATGGTGCGAAAGGTCTTATCGTAGGGATCCCTAGTTGGCAGGAGGAGGTGAGGATACCAGGGGGCTCTGGTCATAAACTCCTTAGGCTCTTACAAGTGCCAACTACCCTTCGAATTCCAGATAGTATCCTGGAAGTTCCAATATAAGTTTAGGAACTGAACTTGGAGAGAATAATACCTTTGGGTTGAACATTGTAAAAAGTTATTTTTCTTAAAGAAACTATTGAGAAGGGATTGCTCTACTATGTCTTTGTGTCATGAAATAAAGGTGTGTAATGAATTTGTATTAGGAGATAATCAAAGAAGCCGTTTTTATATGTTGAATCTAAAATGGTAATTAGGTAATTAAAAATACTATCACGAGGGAAGTGGGAGAATGGACCCCGATGGATCCAAACCTATGGTTGGATGGACTTGGTGAGCTTAGAGCTTTCCTAAAAAGGAATAAAAATTACATTTTTGATAGACCATTAGAGATCAGAAAGCCTGACTTGCATTGCTTTAGGGCCATGGGTAGAAGGGATCAAAGTGCCACACTCCTCTTCATCTCCCATTCTCTTTGAGTCTAGTGCAATGCAAGTCCGTTTTAGTCAGGAAATTCTATAAGGAATGAAAACTCGAACTGCTGATACTAATCAACTATTAGTAGTTGATTTGACTTATAATAGGAACCAAAAACTCAAGTCGATCCTTGTGGGAATAGCTAGAACTTCGAGTGCAAGTAGACTCAAGCGAGCCTAGTTAGAAAACTCTGAGGGATCTTATCAAATCCCGGATGGCATTTTCTAGGACATCTCTTGATGGGCTACTAAGAACATGCCGATGAGGAAGCAGCTCGGGTGGGCACATTACAATCGGTATTAGATCACACGTTGATATAGGATACGATACAAGTAAATAAAACTAGTTATAATCACAACATAAAATATATTTTCCTTAAGTTGTGAAAACATTTTCTTGTTAATATATGTTCTTGATTTCTGGTAGAGAGAAAAACCTTAGGAAAGATTCTTGATTTTTGAAGTTATGTGTATGTCAGCAATGCACTCCTCTAGTTTTAGCAGGAGAAACCAAATGATGTGAATATTTAATAAGATATACAATCCTTCACCCTTGTATTACGAAAGACGATGGATGTTAAGAGGAGGGTATTGTTATATTGACACAAACCATCTTTCTTACCTCTAGAACAATTTGAAGAGGCTAAGGTAGATGGAAACCCTTAAGGTTACCAATATTTATCTCTTCTATGGGACTAGAGTGAACTCAAACATGCTCATTGGAGGATGATTAGTCAAATTAAGCCAGTACATCTATGAGGAGGTTACAAAGGTTATATCGGCTGATCGAGTCATGGTTGTAGGACGCTCTAGTTACCGCAACTACAAGAAAATCCCCAAGACTAGCGTGTATAAAACCTACTCCAAGGGGTTTTCTTTTTTTGTTTTTGTATTAGTGAGTATAGACCAATCATGGTGCGAAAGGTCTTATTGTAGAGAACCCCAGTTGGCAGGAGGAGGTGAGGATACCAGGGGGCTCTGGTCATAAACTTAGGCTCTTACAAATTGCCAACTACCCTTCGAGTTCCAAATAGTATCATGGAAGTTCCAATACAAGTTTGGGAATTGGACTTGGAGAGAATAATATCTTTGGCTTGACATTATTTCTAGCTAGAATAGAAAACATTGTAAAAAGTTATTTTTCTTAAAGGAACTATTAAGAAGGGATTGCTTTACTATGTCTTTGTGTTGTGAAATAAAGACAAGTAACAAATTTGTATCAGGAGATAATCAAAGAATATGTTTTTATATGTTGAATCTAATGTGGTGGGTAATTAAGTAATTAAAAATACTCTCTCAAGGTAAGCCGAAGGATGGACCCTGATGAATCCAAACCTATGGATGGGTAGACTTAGTGAGCTGAGAGCTTTTCTAAAAAGGAATACAAATTTCATTTTTTGATAGACTATTAGAGATCAGAAAGCATGACTTGCATCGCTTTAGGGCCACGGATAGAAGGGATTGAAGTGCCACACTCCCCTTCATCTCCCATTCCCTTTGAACCTAGTGCAATGCAAGCCCGTTTTAGTGAGGCAATTCTATAAGGAGTGGAAACTTGAATTGCTGACACTAATAAACCGTTTAGTAGTTTATTTGACTCATAATAGGAACCAAAAACTCAAGTTGATCCTTGTGGGAATGACTGAAACTTCCATTGCGGGGTAGACTCAAGTAAGCCTAGTTAGAAAACTCCGAGGGTTCTCATCAAATCCCGAATGGTGTTTTCTAAGACATCTCTTGATGGGCTACTAAGAACGTGATGATGAGGAAGCAGCTCAGATGGGGATGTTACAATAGATTTTTAGGATTCTTGTTCATCAAAATATTGACAAGCTCTATTTGTTTATCCTCAATCACCTCTTTAATAAAGTCATAATAGACTAGATTATATGCCAACTAGATGGCACTCATAGAGTCTAAATGCAATGTAAGAGTCATAGTCAGAGATGGCCTAACCATAGAGCCTTCTTGCAAGCCTCAATGGCTACAATATACTCAAGCTTAATAAATGACAAGGCCATGCATTTTTGCACCTTGCACATCCAAGAAATGTCACCTCCAGCAAAAGTGAAGACATAGCCAAATGTGGGACTTCCTTCTATTTGCATGTCTTGCATTGTTAGAGTTTGTGTAGCCTATGACTTTAGCATCCAAGGTACCATAACAAATGTATATATATGTAGTACCCTTACGGTATCTCAAGTCTAGTGGCTATCATGGTATACATCAAATTTTCCACTACAGATGCATATAGGATCTTGGCCATCTTAGCCCTCTCATCATGAATGTAATTATTTTGTGATATGTAGAGATGTCCTTTAGAGTGATTGCATGTAATGTGTATACCAAGTATATGAGAGGCATAACCTATATCCTTCATCTCAAAGCTCTTCTTGAGCCGAGTTTTCAAAGTATCCAACTCATCATAAGCACTCTCAACAAAATCAACATGTCATTAACATATAGCACCAAAATGATAACACTATATCATTGGCCTTCTTTGTGTAAATACATAGATCCATATCATTATCAAAGTAACCTTATGAATACGTAAATGCATCAAAATTATGATATAATTCCCTAGATGCCTACTTAAGTCTATCAAGTCTCTTTCGTAACTTACATATTAGGTGTTCCCTGTCCTTTTTCTCAAAGCCCTTAGATTACTGCATATATATATATATATCCTCATGCAAGTCTCCATGAAGAAAAAACATTTTCACATTCATCTAGTACGAGTCTAGATCCATTTGTGCAACCAAGGCTAATAGCAAGTGTAGGATAGTTATCTTGACCATAGGAGAGAATATCTCATCAAAATCAATTCCATTCTCATGCTTAAAACCCTTAACAACCAATCTGGCCTTATATGTTGGCTTAGGGAAACCAAGGTACTCTTCTAGTTGTACACCCACTTGCATGGCAATGCATATTTACCATTGGGCAAAGGAACCGTTCTATGTCTTCACATTTGTAAGAGAAACTAGCTCTAGAATCTTTGAGAATCTATATCTTAACTTTATCAATATAGTCATTTCCTTATCCATGAGTGTCAACTTGTGTGCATGGGTGGCATAGATGTATGCATCTTGGAAAAAAAAAAAAGAAGTCCTCTATAACCTCTTAGGTACAGTTGAGAGCACTCCTTTTCCATTGAAATTTTTGAGACTATGCTTATTACATATCTCCCTAACAAATCTTTGGAATAGTAGCTTTGGAACTGCATTATTAAGAGCCTTCATTGCCTTTTTGACCTCTCTCAAATATCTCACACCCTGTGAAAATATTCTCTTATGTTTTGCTGGTGGCTTAGATGGCTTGGAGGCCAGATGAATCTTTGAGTAATATGCCTAGGATCAACTTTTTGCTTCCTTGAAGTGGCTTTTGTTATAACTGTAGCTAAACTCACCAACTACAAAATAAAAAAGTCCTGGTAATATATTCAATAATACATCATGTTTGCATAGATGTATAAAATGAAAAAAACAAGCCATGCAAGGAAACTACAACTACTAAAATCATGTTTCATACGACACATGACAAAGAGAATGTAAGTTAGGTAAGGAAACATATGAAATGAAAAAACCAAGATACTCAGGAAAAGACAGTAACTAAAATCAAGTTTCATATGATATGCCATGCCGACTTCCTCTATTGATGTGTGAAACATGAATCCAAACTCGGGAGAAATAGAGAACCAGAAGTCTCATACAATAAATGACCAAGATGATGCAAGAATTATGGAGAATGTGTATGAAACATGACAAGAGTGCCAAAAAACTAGCAGAAGAACACTAAAATTGTGTTTCATACAACAAACTTATATCAAAGCATCACAAAGTTGAGGGTTGTTTGGTTCATACCTTATGTTTCCCAAAGTTATTGCTTTAGAGGATTGAGACTTTGCCAATATGTTCTTGCTAGAGTTGAGAAGCTTGCTTGATTTCAAATGAGCCTCAAAAGGGATAAAATGAGCTTTGACTAGAAAGATTGAAATGAAATAGTAAAGTTTATCTTAGCTCAAGAAAGATAACATTGAAATGATTTATTATAATGGTCTTTGATTTCACATGGTCTCATTAAACCCCTTCTTTTCACCTCAAAAACATCCCCATGTGTGAAAAAATGCCTTCAAAAAAGCAAAAAAAACAAGAGATTTCTTTTCGAGTTAGTAAATATCCTTTTGGACACAAGTTCCAAAAACAATGGGTCTGTTATTAACTGTTTACAAAAAGAATATTTCAAAGTAGGATCTTACATTATCTTTCCATTTTCAGATGCAATATTCTCGTATCTCCATCAAGCTTGAGCAAAGTCCTCCCATAGCCCATTGCAACAAAAAACACAACATCCATCACCTAGTGCTCCATAGTAAGCAAATCAAAACTGGTAAGCAATCATTTCAATTCAATTCCTTGCTAGATATCTTGTGAAACACTAGTTTTCTTTTTGTGAGTTGTGTTTGCTTCAATTACTTTTACATTTTATACTAATTGTAAAACAATGAATTTCCTCTTTGTGCCTCTTGTATGAAACACATGTTACATGTGTGCTTGCTATTAACTCCATCTCACCATATCTTTTCCCATTTTTCTTTCTCAATTGAGTTTCTTGCTTGTAGTTGCAAGTTGTTGCAATGTAAAATGAATCTTTCTCTTGAATGAATGGAACAAGAAGAATTGGAGGACACATGTGAGAATAGACTCTTTGATCTTCTTCACAAGATAGAAAACTCATCCAAGTTTATGTACAATATGGATATGCTAAATGTTCCTTTTGATTTGTAAGAGTTATTGGGAGATCTTGAAAAGAAACTTTAGGTGTATAGAAAGTATTATGCTAGACATGCAAAGATTCATACAAGTGACAATTATGTTCAGTTTAATGATCTGATTCAAGAATTAATGCTCCCATGATAACTTTTCTCATTATCAAGTTTAATCTTATTGATAAGGAATTTAGAAAGTGTGAAACAAACTGCTCTTTTCATAGGGATCAAAATGATGCCTTTTGATCCAAAAAGACATATGATTTCTTGTGTAGAGAAAGCAGAGATATTTCAAGAGGGTTGGGAACAAGCTAGTGCAAGGTTTTTACTCTGCTATGCTTAAGGGTAAGAATGTCACAAAGGTAGAAGAAAAGGTGATAGGATTGAGTACAAAGACTAAAAAATGCTCTCTTGATTTTATCCCTATATTTTCTACTTACCTTATCAATAAAAAAATATATGTATTTCTCAATAGTATTCAACACCTTTTTGATCCTAGAAAAGATTATTGCTTAGCTACCCTAGCAACATGGGAGTAGATTGACAAGGATTTCATAAGTTATGAACCATGCCCACTAGTAGCTCTTAATGTTGAGGGGGAGAATTTCCAAGATAGCTCCATAGCTTGCATTCATTTATTGATCAAATTATGGAATATGAAAAGAACGAGCTACCCACAAAAGAATAGTTCTTAGAGGTAAAAAAAGACTTGCCATTGAGGACATGGGGTATGAAGAAATATTGAAGCCTCTATTATAGGGGAAGCTAAAGAACTCAATAAAATATTTACAATGAGAACCTTCTTGAATATGATGAAAAATATAAGGTATGAACTCGGTATGAAAGATATTTTTAATATCTTCATTAGGCTTAATGCTAGAGTTGTGTTATGCTTAATGGATGAGTAATTTTAACATTTTCATCTATTGACAAAGAATTTATGAAATTGAAATTGAAGACCTTGATAACTTTCTTGGAAGAGCCAAGGACTCTAGGCCAATGAAGCTCAGGAAAAGTCAATTGGGAAAAGTCTTGGGAAAAGTCAAGGCCTTGACTACTATATTGGAAGCTTGAATAACAAAATGAATGCAATTTATCACAACAAATTTTCAAGCTCTCCAAGTTTACCAATGATGGCTTTAAAAGCTATTTCCAAAGTCATTAGATTTGAAATTTTCAATAGAGAAGTGGAGAAGATAATTTTGGTAAAGAAGGAAGAAGCCATAAGGGGTTTTTGTTGCATACATGGTTGTAATGGATCTAGAGCTGGATACTTTGTAGGTCTTAGCTTCTATGTACTCTCCCATGTAGGAGATGCAAAAGATTCCTTATTGAGTGGAATGAAACCAAAGATGCCTGTGCTATAGAATCAGATTGAAAGATCTCAAAGAGTCATGGGTTCCTTGAAACCCAACTTTTGCCTTCTCTTTGTTTAGTTTGTAACCATTGTGAAAATCTTTGCTTTGCATAATAGTTTAGATATCCCTCTTTTCTTTTTTGGGCAACCATTTGTATATTTTTGCCAAAGATGATATATTACATGATGTGGTTGTATCTTTTAAGCTTAAATTTATGCCAAATTTATTTGTAAAACCTTTGAGAGACCTCTAATAGACTATTTTCTTTGACTCTTTCATCTTTATGTCTTGTATATTTGAAGTATTTTATTCTTTCTTGATAATGTGATTTTTCTATGCCTTGGGTTGACTAGATAGATAACTTCCATGTTGTTTAATGAAAATGGAGCATGGTTGTATAAAATATATTCCATAGTTAAAAAAATAAAGAGACTTAATTAAAAATCTTATATGAGTTAGAAAATGAACAAATATAACAATGTTAACTTCTTACCATGTAGTAAGTGATGTACGACTATCCTAAACTTTTGTCATTACCTTTTCGAAAAGGTTCAATTGGTCTTTGAAGTCTTTGAGATAATCATCTTTCCAATTAGTTTTATCACCCAAAAAAAATCTAGTGTTTCTCAAACTTTGATTTTTTTGTTCCAAGGTTGTCCATTGTCAACATGATCCTTAATTGCATTATGTAAGGATTTCCATCAATTATATTTAATAGATGAGCCCCTATTTCTAGAGTTTGTCTCGGTAAGTTTTCCATGAAAGCCTAGGAACCTTTTAGCCTTCACCCCACCAATAGATGACTTTTAAGGGACACAATTTCCATCCTTGGACTTATGAAGATTTGGTTCAATAACAACATTACCTGTAAACCAATTACAAATAAAACTCGCTTGATCTTTATTATAGCATCTTGTCTTCTTGATAAGGGTTTTAGCTTCCAAATAAAATCTATGTAAAGATAAATGAGCTTTCAATTATTCTACAAAGTGTATGAAGTATATACATACGAGTATTGGACAAATGAATATCTGAAACTAGCTTGAAGTGTGGGTCTTTAACATGCTTAGAGGGGGCTCTAGTCTCCTATATCCTCATATGCTAGTCTCACCAACTTATGGGTCAAGATGTAGGACACCTAGATTAGCCAATTTGGAATGCTTAATAAATCAATATCCCTAATGCAAATGAGGACTCAAGCTATGCTAGGGCCTCCTCAATGCTCCTATCAAATGTAAATTGAGACTACTTTGAAGATGCTTACGCACTCATCAAGAAGAAATTTGTAAGCTACCTTTCTACATAGGTTCTCAATATGCTAATGCTCTCCTCCTAACAAGAAACATATCTTTGAAGAGACAATTAAATTTCCCTTGAATCTCATAATAGGCCAAACAATGGAAAAAGTAGTGCTCGTCTATATCTAGCTCTAGTGGACATGTTTGGCATATGCACTTCTCAAAAACTATGGATCTATATTTCCCTATCTCAATCTCTAACTAGTGTGAACCAAGTGAGGAGTTGGGGCAATAACAAATTTGATCCCATGAGAAAGGTGGATGTCTTCATATCTCAAGCTGACAACAAAACCATCATTGTGTAGTGTGGAGAAGATGCTCCCAATGGAAGGCCCATCTTCATCCACAACTTGTGTGCCAATGTTAACCATGGCCTCCTAGTATATAGTTGAATAAGATATTGTTTAATGATCTTGCCGATCTTTGATTGCTAGCTCAATCATGGGGATACAAAAAGGCTAGTAATCTATCCATGCTAAAACCATGTAAGTCAAGATGACATCTAGGCCTACCAATATGAATTCTCTCCTTGATTAGCAAGCAATTGTGAGAACTCAAGAGCCATTTGTGCATATCTATGTTTGGGTAGCACCCAAAGCTATTTATGAATAATTTTGATCTAGTAAGAGCCTCTATCACAATTTTTGTTTCCCCTAACTCATCTTTGATGATCTCATGTGGGACCAAAGATGTACATTTCATCCTCCATGAAATCATGGTTACTAGGTCCCTCTTCATCAATCTCCATCCATCATTTATGTAGCCTAATATAGTGCAATGATTAAGGCTATGCCACCATACCTGTATTCCACATATTAATGTGGATGTGACCAATGTGCCAAATAGCCACCACAAGTCTCTATACAGCTCTTGGAACTGCATCTATGAACATATCCTCTCCAAACCATCCACAATTGTGTCACCTTGT
The DNA here is from genome assembly GCF_053477565.2 of Lygodium microphyllum. NCBI lineage: Eukaryota > Viridiplantae > Streptophyta > Polypodiopsida > Schizaeales > Lygodiaceae > Lygodium > Lygodium microphyllum. Next base: position 113,526,659 of record NC_141138.1, read on the forward strand.
GTCAATCTAGCTCATATTCCCCCCTCTTTTTCTTCTTTTCTCTCTCCTACTTTTCCCTCTCTCTCTCTCCAATTTATTTTCATTTTTTTCTCTTCTCACCCCCCTCTCTCTCAGTATTTTATATTTTCTCTTTGATCCCTTCTCTCTCACATGTATTCCCCTTTCTCTCTCATTTTTTTCTCCCTCTCTCTCTTTCCTCTTTTTTCTCTTCTTCTTCTCCCTTCTTTTTCTTCTCTCTCTCTCTCTCTCTCTCTCTCCCCCCTCTTTTTTTATTCTTCTTCTTCTCATCCTCCTCTTTCTTTCTCTCGTCTTTTTTATTTCTCTCTTGCCATGCGAATAAGAATCATAGATATGTAGAATAATTCACATGGCCCATCTTCTCCTTCCTATTTGTAAACATTGATACTAATATCCTAAACCAACTACAATGAGGTATTGACACCATAACTTTGGATTTGCCAAGGTTTGTTGAAAGCCCGTTATCTATGAATATAAATGTGGTGCATCAAAATGTCCTTGTAGCTCTTGCAGCAAATAGTTAATTATAAGGATCTAGAGAGAGAGAGAGAGAGAGAGAGAGAGAGAGAGAGAGAGAGAGAGAGAGAGAGAGAGAGAGAGAGAGAGAGAGATGTGCATGCGTGCACACACACACAGAGACATAGGGAGGGAGGGCTATGTTAGGTACATAGAATCAAGGATGACTAAATACTAGGTATGTTGAGTTGGGCAAAAAATGAGATGAAAGCTATGGGCTTTGTATTAAGGCAAGGGCCAAGCCGACACTATCCTTCTTAATCAAGGAAGGGTATGATACTAACATATCCAAATTCAAAGAAAATTGTTAACCCTCTCTGGGAAAGCAAGGATGAAGATGAGATGTATAAGAAGAATAAAAAATTTATGAAAAAGAGACATAAAAAAACAAGGTTCATCAAGCATTTATAGTTTTAATGAGAAAATTGAGGGAGAGTGTAAGGTAGAGTGAGGGATTGGTGTGAGTGAAACTCTTGCTTCCTCTTCATCATCTTCTTCTTCTTTCCCTTTTGTTTCTTCTTCTACACAAAGTCCATGTGATGATTGAATCTATGGAGATTGAGCTTGCTTGAGGTACATCAATTGAGTCATGGAGCCATCAGCAATTCTTTGTAGATAGACTACAACAAGTATTTCTTGAGCTAGAGCTAGGCCCCTCACATTCTACTTCACATGGGACACGATCAAGGTTGTATGACAACCTTGATCTTGCCCCTTAGATTCTTCTTCACATGGGACAAGATCAAGGTTGTATGACAACAACTAATGAGGGCTTTCTTAATATGAATGTAGCGTCATGGTATCCCTAGGCCCAATCCATGTATTTTTGGCTTTTTATATACTTCCATGTTTAGGTATGGTGAAAAACCAACCTTGTGGCATTTTAATACCTTCATCACTTATGATAATATCAATTATGATTTTCCTTTATCTCTTAGCTTTTAGATTTTACTTATTGTTTCTTTTATAGATCAATTTACCACTCTATAAATGAGTTACATTACTTATTTTTTCTTTTCTAGATAGTTTTAACACTCTACAAATGGCTGTAACTCATGGTTTCATAGATAATTTTGGCTTTCTACAAATATTTGTAAAACATTTCATCTCTCTCTCTCTCTCTCTCTCTCTCTCTCTCTCTCTCTCTCTCTCTCTCTCTCTCTCTCTCTCTCTCTCTCTCTCTCTCTCTCTCTCTCTCTCTCTCTCTTTCAAAAGGAAACCCTCTATAAGATGCCAATTCACTTGGCACAAAAATGGGAATACTTGAGATACATGTTATACATGCATGGAGAGTGGGCAAGGATGATACTAGAACCCAAGATCTTATATTTGAACTTCTTAGACTTGGAAAGAAGAAGACCTTTCTCTCCAAGAGAACAACCCTTAAAGGAGAGAGGGTTTACCCAGATGAAGACTTGACACTTGCCCAAGTGGCACATAGAAAGGAGCACATGCCATGAGTGTATGAGGTAGGAAAGGAGGGGAATGGACAACATGTAGAGAAACGATGACAATTATAACTAAACTCCAAGTTGCATGATGGTGTTTGCACAGTCTATGAGACCTTGAGGATAATAGTTTGGAATTGTAATGGATCACTCAAGTATGATCTAAGATGGTTTGAGGACACATTCAAAGGAAGAGACATTGCAATGTACACTAAAACACACCAATGCACAAGGAGCATGCTATTAGAAGTCCGTGGCTAGCGAATAAGTGTATCACCCTTAGCCAATGTTCATGGCTAGCAAAAATAGAGGATTTGGAGGTGTAGCGATGCTACATAAGGAGAATCTATAGGATATGATTCATGTGGTGTATAAAAATGCATATGCATGCTTAATGTGGATCAATTGAAGTACTAGAAGACCAAAAGATTTATTCATTATAGTGTGTTATTTTCCACTAGCATACTCAAGATATGACTCATGAGATGACTCACCATTTCCATTACATAAGGACACCATGAGGTTTTCCAATTTGGGAGACATGCTTTTAGTCAATGACTTTACAAGTAACGAACAAACATATTTCCATGATGCATAAGAACCCATGTATCATGAGTGGCCAATTGGGATACAATGATCAAGCTTGGATGAAAGAGAAGTTAAGAATGTAGGACACATTTTCTTACATTGGGAAGTGCTCATGGGCTAGCTATTTATAATTATTTATCTTGTTGGCCAGGTTCAGATGCACTCACATGTTGGAACAAGAATCAACCTTCATCATATAGTGAAGGATTCAAGCTTCTCTTACAACTTTCATGCTTCCTATTTGCATCTTCAAAGAGCTATTATTCTCCTTATCAAGATTTATATCTAATTCAAACATGTGTTCCAGCTTGAGGAACCATTTAGGATTGAATCAGGGCCTGGGCCTTCTCTAGAGTTGGATTTGGTTGCATTTGGGTAGCCACTTTAGTGGCTACATTTAAGACTAAACAACTTGATTTTGGAATTATTGGAAGAGGCTTTTGTCTATGTATTTGATGTATCCAAGCATAGAAGTTACTTAACCATAAGGAAAGCTTGTTGTTTAGGAAGCAAGGGGTTAGCTTAAGTGGATAAGCAGGGGGCCTACTTGGTTGTTTTGAGCCACAAGGGCTACTTGGTTGTTTTGTCTGTTAAAGAGAAGAAAAGAAGAAAGAGAGATGTAGTTGATGTTTTGGTGAGATTATTATGGGTTTTATAGTGTATTGGATTGCTCTAGGAGATTTTGCCTAATGAAAATAGTGCATTTGGATGTATTTTGGTGAGTTTGCTATTTGTGCCATTTTCCCACATTTTTTCATTCTAGAAGCTATGAGGCATCAATTTTATTAGCAGGAACCTTCTTTTATCTTTGGAACTAACTTTAAACAAGCTAGAATCACTTTCACACTGTAGAAATAAGATGTAGTGCTTTGGAGGTTGTTTTCATTGAAATAAACAATCAAAAAACTATAGGAAAAGTTTACAAAAATATCGGTATTCATTGACAAGTACTCAAGACTTTTTTATATTACATTTTCCACTGGTTGGCCATCATAGTGAGTGCTTGGTTTTGCATTTTGTCGGTCTTCTTAGTCTTACACTTAACAATAACTTGGTTGCTTATTGTTTGGCACACATTTCACTAACTATGACTTCCTTTTGAACCTTAGAAAATGCATTACTTAACATTGAAAATTTTGATAGCACCACTTTTCTTATTGGAAAGAGAAAATTTATAATGTATTGGTTTAGAAGAAGCATGCAAAGCCAATCAGATGCAATGATGTTAAGCATGACGACATGGATGTAGATGTTTCACTATCATGTTAGTACTCTTAGAGTTTGTTTATGTTAATGTAAAGGACATGGTAGGTGGTGCATTTGGTGTATGGAAGAAGCTAGGTGATTTGTATAAAAAGGAGAGTGCTACTTCACATGTTTATTGGTAAAAAAAACTCGTTGATATCTGCATGGAGGAAGGGACTTCTATTTCCAATCATCTCAATGAGTTTAGTACCATTTTCAATTGATTGATAGCACAAAATATTACTTTTCATGATTTGGTTTTAAGGATATATTCTTCTTGGTCACCTTGCCTAAGAGTTGGGATACTTTCAATGCAGCCATTAATAATTCAATGCTTGTAGGTGGTCTTATGAGCACTAATATTGAAATGAGTTTGCTCACTAAGAAGATGAATAGAAAAAATAATACATGCATATAGAATTGGCATGCACTCATTGTGAGAAAAATGTCAAATGCTAGGAGGAATTCTCATGAGGAAGGCGAGTCAAGGGAAGTAAGTCTTGTAACAAGAAGTCTATGGCATGATTCTTTTCAGGCTACTGAAAATGAGCATATAAAAAAGAATTACTACAAGTGGAAGAACAAGTAACAGGGTTAAAATCAAAATGAGGGTAATGGAAAAAAGGAAAAGTCTAAGGCAAAGATAGAAGAGGTTAATGTATGTAATAGTGATGATGGAGATATATTGTTTATATCCTTATTTGGTGATGTATTCTTGGTTGCCACAGATAATGCCATATCATTGAATTGGATTTTGAACTCGAGAGCATCATTTTATGTCACTTCGATGTTGGGAGATGAGTCTTGGTAACAACTATGCGTGTGGCATTGTCATTATAGGAGATCTACACCTGTCACTACGTAATGCATCTCCTTTTGTCTTGCAAAATATATTATATGTTTCAAACTTGACTTATGGCACTATTATTGGGAGCACGTGTTAGTCACTAGAATGAAAGATTTGTGTTGTTTGACTTATCTTCTATATTTGAACTTTTATGATCCTGGTTTATCTTTTAGGTAAGCAAATTAAATTTTCCCATAAGAGAGATGATTTTATAGTGATTTGTGTGGGCCTATGCCTATAGTCTCATTGGGTGGAACTTCATTTTTTGACACTTTCATAGATGATGCCATTAGGATGTCTTGAGATTATCCTCTACATAAGAAGAGTGGTACATTTGATGTATTTTTTAAAAAAATTAGCATTTGTAGAGAACCACTTAGGAAAAAATGCTTAAATGCTTAAGTACTGATAATGATGGTGAATACACTTCTCATGTCTTTAAAACTTTTGTGAAAGCATCAAAAAAGAGTTAACAACTCTTGAAAATCTTACTCAAATTTGTATGGTTGAAAAGATAAACATGATCATTTAGCAAAGGGTCTATAATATGCTTTCTAATACTAGTCTTACTAAGAGTTTTAGATTGAAGCAATAAAGATAAGAGTGCACTTGATTAATAGGTCTCCTAGTAAGCCATTAGATGGAAAAATTTCAAAAGAATTATGATTTGGAAAGAGAGCTAGTTATGATCACTTGTATATCTTTGGTTATGAAGCATTTATGGATGTACCTAAGAATAAGGAGAGTAAGCTTGATCCTCAATCCAACAAGTATATATTTCTTGGATATGGAGAAATAGGCTATTGCTTATGGGATCTTGAGTATAAGAAGATAGTAATACACAACCACAATGCCATTTTTAATGAGGATAAGATACATAGGTAGTGTGTTAAAACACTTAAGATCCAAAATGTAGTGTTTTAGAAGGATGCATAGCCATCACATGAGCAACATGTATGGCCTATTTCACATGATATAGAACTTGGACAACCAGCTAATGTTGAGATGGGAGTGCCACATGCAAGTGGACAACCTCATGCTTTGCAAGATAGATAGGTGGAACAAGGATCTTATATAGCCAGTTTTATGGCAACCTATGAGGGTTGCTAGACTTCCAATTAATAGATATACTTAATCTCTACACCATTATGGATTGCGATAATTCTTCTTGTTATGCTAATCTTATGCTTAGGGATAATATTCATAACTAGAAGAAGGCCATCCATTTAGAGATGGACTCTTAGATGAAAAATACGACTTGGGAGTTAGTTCCTTTACCTAAAGACAATCATGCACTGATGTGCATTAGGGCCAAAAACGCTTCAAAAAATGCACTTTTGTTAATCACGGGATTAAGAAAAGGGCCAAAGAGAGTTTGCCACGTGTGCAAGAATATGGTATTCTTGTCTCCTCTTTTTTGGAGATAGTAGAGTCCACTTCGTGATTCTCTCCTCCTTTTTAGCCAAAATCTCCAAAGTCTGACATGTTTTGGTAGTCCCGAAGTCCTTATTTACTTATAAAATCTGACAAATGACATAATAAAGTTGCTGTGAAGTTAATGATGATTTTTTTGAAAGTCGAGAACTTTTTGGCGCCCAATATATTTTCATTAGTCTTCTTAATATTCCTTTTTAGTTCATTCACCTTTCTTGGTGAGCTTCTTTCTCTACTTTTTAGTTCATTCATCTTTCTCGGTGAGCTTCTTTCTCTACGAATTTAATTTAAGTATGGTATCCAGAAGGCGCTCTTCTCGTTTAGTAAACTCTTGCACTGTCTATAGCCACAGAGTTGATGAAAATTGGGATCCAAAGATATTTAGTATAAACGATTAGGTTGCCATGCGGCCTCTTGCAAGGACTCTCACAAGGTGGAAAGAAAAAAACGAGAGGATATTAAACATCACTGGAAGGGACGTATCATTTCTTTCAAAATTATGCATGAAGGGTGGTTTATCAAACTGCAACATATTTACATGGCGAAGGATATGCACTTGCCTCCAAACGAGCGTGTTTCGTAGCAAACACATTGTAAGACTTGATAATGTATGTAATTTTTTTTCATTTAAGCAAGTACTAATAATGAATTCTTGGTTATAGATATATTTCTATCAACAAGTAATGAATGGCAACCTATGGAAAGCTTAAGTGGAACCTTCCATGCGATTCATAAGGTGTTCGGAGACATTACCTATGCTGATCAGATTGTGGGTTCTTTTATTATGCATGTTTCGTGGCTTTGTGGAGGGGAGTTGAAATCAACTAGTGTGATTACCCTATCCAAAATCAACTCAATACATTGCTCCCTTATCAACTGCATATATGAGTTAGGGTAATCTTAGCACTATGAGAAAAAATGTAGGATGCTCCAATTTTGCCGCAACTACACGAAAGATGGATTACCTGATCTTCCTCCGACATATAGATTTTTGGGTATTTATTCTTAGAATCTTAATTACTATGAAATTGATATATCGCAATGTCATACCTAGATTGTGGTAGAAAAATATTTTCCAAGAATAATATGAGCTCCCAAACTACTGAAATAATGTATTCCCTTTCTATTGATGTAAAGAATTATTTTTGTCCATTCGTTTGTCTCCTTGATAAATAAAAAATAGTAGATAAAATTTTTTCCTAATTAAAAATTAAAACTCTCTTTTGAAGTATAAACCCTGATCATTATTGGAAAGACAAGTAGTACGTAATTTCCTTTCTAAATTATTGAGGTAGAGTAAACAAGTAAACATCTTTTTTTTTCTGAATATGGTTGGAACAAAAATTGATCATAAATTTGTATAATTCTTAAAACATCACCCCAAATCTCACCCCAAATCTCAATACTATGGAAGCCGAAAGAGAATAAATTTATTCTCAAGCAATACAAGCCACCAGAGTTTGATGGTAAAGGAAGGGACATTTCAACTGAAGCAAAAACATGGATAGAATCTATGGAAGACTATTTCATTGTTGCATGAACTACACCATCAAATCAAGCTATGATCGCCAAACTAAAACTCACAGGAGATGCCTGTCTTTGGTGGAAACAGTGGTGCAAGGACCAAAGAACGCTCGAAGGAACTATCACTTGGGACACAATTAAGGATGTGGTACGTGGGAGATATCTTTCACCCACATATCAAGCCCCCAGAAGATGAACAAGTTCTTTAATCTAAAGTAGTTAAGCCTAAGCCTAGAAGCCTACTACTCCAAATTCGTAAAAAAGGGTCCCTAAAAAACCAACAATATGAAAGAGACTTACATTCACTCCATCTATCTTGAGTATCTTTGAATCTATTGTCCTGCAGACATTTGAAAAGCACTCTCTTTCCACAAGTATATGTATGACTTTGCGATGGTACTTCTTGTTAGAGAGAGATATATGGTTTTTTAGGATCAACAATATCCTCATATGTGGTGTCCAAGAAGGTAGTCACGAGCGTGTCAGCACTGCAAATGAAAACATGTAACTAAAATAGACAATCAAATAAAATAAATAATTAACCAAAAATCAAGCAGTATTCCATTCAACCCACATTCTTCCTTGGCCATGGATACCACTTAGAGAGTTTATGAGGATAATTTCTCTGGTGAGTGTATCCGATGTAATGAAAAAAAATATGGTAGTTTGTGATGGAATCGAAAGCTTTGAAAGACATTGCTATATTTGATCGAAAACAATTCCATTGATAATAGTGGATCAACAATACACATAATTTTAGAGATTTATTGGCTAAGAGATGCAATCAATGCCCTAAAGCTAATAGCAAAAATAAAGGCGTGTTATTTGCAATCAATAGCACAATCATTCTATATACTAAATTTTTTTAGAGTCAAAATGCCTTACCTTATGCAACAATAAATTACATAATCTAACAATTAAATATTCTTTTTACAACTAGCATGGACTTGTCCTCATGAGATATGCTAAGATAGTCCTCTTCCTCAGAAGTGCAAGAAACATTGATAACCATTTGCCCATACACCTCACCCATTCTCTTATAATTAACAGGGCCAAGTATATCGATTTTTCTCTTGCAAACATCATCCTCAGTACCTTATTTTGCTAATCATATTAAAATCTTTGTTCATTAGGGTGATCTTATGAGCATGAGCAGCAACAATGTAAGCATAATTCATAAAGTCAATAACAAAGTCTCTAACTGCCTCCTAAAGAGAAAGAATCGCTGCAAGCTACCATTTCTTTTGCAGGCTAGTTTTAGTCAACATTCTTGAAAATCTATCAGAAATATCCTTGATTTGTTGGCTGATCAAGTACTCTAGGGCAGATTGGAACCTTGGTAGTTGTCTGCTTTATCCTTGTCATTACTACAGCCTGAGAAAATGACAGGAAGAGTAATAAAAAACTATTTGCTAGTATGGTCGATACGACATGGAGAGGATAAGTTGATACAATGCGAGAGCAGCAAAGCCAAATCTTCACAAGGTTCTATTCGCGCCGTATCGTGGAGTAGTTGATACGATGCGAGCGTGGCAAAGCATAATGTTTGGTACTATACTTCTCGCTTTGTATCGTGAATGACCTGATATGGCGTGAGAGTGGCACAATGAAATCTTCGTAGGAGGAGTCGTTGCTCCGTATCGTGGAGGAGTAAACATGCATATGCAAAGTACAACCCCCTGTAATGACTTATTTTTTGTGAGACCTTAAACCCATCAAAAAAAGTACAAAAAAATTCCACAAGGTTATTAAGCTCTGAAAAAAAAGTTTAAAAAAAATTAAGATTTTTTTGAGCTCGTTTACTATTTAAAAACTATTTTTTAGCAAAAAAAATGGCTTAAAAAGACAAAAAAATCACCCAAAAATAGCATATCATGATACGGCATGAAAAAGGGGTATTCGAGGATATTTTTGGGTGATTTTTTGTGCTTTTTTGTCATTTTTAGGCCCTTTTTTGCTTAAAATAGTTTTTAAATAGAAAACGAGCTCAAAAAAATCTTCAAATTTTTTTTCTTTTTTTGAGAGCCTAATAACCTTGTGGAAAATTTTAAGAAATTTTTTAATGGGATTAAGGTCTCACAAAAAATAAGTCATTACAGGGGGGTTGTACTTTGCACGCGCATATTTACTCCTCCACGATACAAAGCGAGGACTCCTCCTACAGAGATTTCATGGTGCCACTCTCATGCCATATCACGTCATCCATGATACAGAGTAAGAAGTATAGTACCAAACATTATGCTTTGCCACGCTCGTGCCGTATGAGCTGCTCCACAATACAGTGCAAATAGGACCCTGCGAAAATTTGGCTTTGCTGCTCTCGCGTCGTATCAACTTATCCTCTCCATGTCGTATCGACCACACCAGCGAATAGTTTTTTTTTACTCTTTCTATCATTTTCTCAGGTGCAATAGTGATGACAAGGACAAAGCAGACAACTACCAAGGTTCCAATCTCCCCTAGAGTACTTGATTAGCCAACAAATCAATCTAGATCCTCTTCTGCTCAAAGAAGTGAGGCTTCCAAGCCAAGGAGAAAGAATATATATTGCATTTTATTATAGCTTGATTTATAAATGCATCTTTTTGTGGATTAAGAGGGAGCATCTTATCATGCTTTGTAATCCAATGTAGCATGGGGGGGGGGGGGGGGGGGGGGGGACGAGGTATTGAGAGTGTATACATGTGAATCTTTCTAATGCTATAGAGGATTTCCCCTTTCCCTCACTATTCATGGCAACCCCCCTATTCACGACATATCATGATGGTCCTTTTTTTTGTGAATAGGGGGGTTGCATGATGACCCAACCCCCCTATTTACGCCACATCATGATGGCCTTTTTTTTTTGTCTTTTTGGGGTTAGGGTTTCCCCTTCCCCTCACTACCATTCACACTCAGCTCCCCTTATCCCTTACAACATATAAGGAGGATCCTCTTCTCCTTTTTTTCTTAAAATAGCTTTAAAATAACAAATGAGCTCAAACAATTCTTAAAAACTTTCCAAAAAAGTTTAAGTGTCTAATGCTTTTATGTTTTTTTTGGCTTTTTAATAGGTGTAAAGTCTTATTAAAAATAAAGATTATAACATTATCAGAGAGTCACATGTGACTATTATCCTAAAGCTTAAAATTTTTTGGGCTATTCCTTTACTTTTTTTTTTTCTACCTATCATTACATAATTTGGATCCAAAATAGACTATCTTTTTGAATAGATATTGCATTAGCATATATTTGCTATAGATATTCTATCTTCTTTAAGAGCTTTAAAAATATATAAGAGATATGAATAGTTGTATATTTTTTAGATAATACATATTTTTAATAACTTATTTGCTAATCATTCTATCAATTCACTAAAATATTTTTATTTTAGAGAGGGTATCTTCTTGAAGAGTTATGAAATATAGTTTATCTTTACTAAATAGTATATTCTATCCTTTTGAGCTATAGAAAAAGATTGAAGAGACATTGAATAAGTATATCTATTATCATGGGTTTCATATAAGAATTTGACTATTAATGACTTATTCATTCAACTCCATTAATTTATCAATAGTTTATATTATTATATAATGACTCCATTAATAATTTATTTATCTAACTCTACTGACTTGTCAAAAGTTCATGTTATTTCATGTAGAGAACTTTGTATAACATCATATAATACTCTTTAAACTATTTTTAAAAAACAAATAAGATCATGAATGCTATAGAGTAAAGGAGATCTATAATCACAAAGATTATTTTGATGGTCATTTTTTTGTGAAATTGAGATATATTACATTTGAAAAAAGATATACAAGGATAAAGCATCAATAATTTTGTAATGCTTTCAATTATAAAATCAGTCTGCATTAGAATCAGAGTTCTGAGAAAAAGAAATAGAGTCAAGTCCTTTCTATTTCTTCTTACAAATCAAGGGAAGAGATCTTAAGAGATTTTCTAGGATATGATAGCATATGCATTAGAATCAAAGTTCTGAGAGAAAGAAATAGAGTCAAGTCCTTTCTATTTCTTCTTACAAATCAAGGGAAGATATCTTAAGAGATTTGCTAGGATATGATAGCATGAGTAGTATCATCCCATGACATCAAACCACCATTTAGATATTGAAATCTAATAGTGCTAATAAGAATCGCAATTGAGGATATTGAAACTTGAAACCCCATAGTACTAATCATAGTTGAGGGTATGATAAGAAAAAGATTCCCAAGAGCTAATATCAAGTAAGAAGTTGTATCCTTCATATTCTTCGAAGCATCCTGCACACATAAAATCGTCTTAGTCCTAAAGTTGATATGATATACAATATCACTAATACTTCTATCTATTACTTGTTTAATATTTTTTATATTTTAAGAGACTAAAAATTGAATAATAAACGTTTTTAATCTATTACTAGGTAAATATTTTTGTCTCCCAGAAATCAAAGTACTTCCTTTCTTCTAATTATAATACATTATCCTTGTCTTATCCATTAGTGCTTGCTAAAAAGTTGATATTACAATACTATTCTATTTTCAAGTGCTAATATCAAGGTGAAAATTTTCACTTTCTATTCTATTAGCTTGAGGACTATCCTTAGTATATCTATCCCTACCAATTCGTATCAACACCATGGGACTCTTTTACCAATTTTCTTATGAATCAAATTGAAGAGATTGAAGGAAAAGCTTGGATTTAGTTGAAAGAAAATCTTACAAAATGGATGTCTTAGGGGTCGAAGTAAAGATGCAGCTTGGATGTCCCAACCTAGTTGGGTCTGCTGAAAACTAATGAGATGATCTCGTCTCAGGTTCATGGAGAACCATATCTCTATAGCTCAATCGGCAAGTAAGTGTGGTGCGCAGATCGGTCGCAGATAGCTCACGTGGTGAATCCCGGAAGGTCCCCAAGAACAAAGTACTCTACTTTTTAGCACAAAAACCCATGTAAAAGCAAGCACGACAAGAGGCAAGAGACAAATTGGGTTCAATCTCCCCCATGCCTTGTGTGAGCGCTTCACAAAGCATGTATTTTATGTATATTTCCAATCTTCATGCTCAATAATAGCCCAATTACAAAAATATGACAAGCTTTTAGCTTTTGAGTTTGCTTTCTACAAAAATAGTAAAATAAAGCTAATGGACGATGCCCATAGTGTCTGGCACGCCCAATCTCAATGTCCAAATAGAAATAACATATCCAAGCGCATAAGCGCATACAAAATAATAATAAATAATCGATGTCTCAATAGACATAACAAAATATAGGCGTGGCGCCGATCAAAATCTAGTCCAAAAGTCGAAAACTCGCTAGACTCCAATGCTTTTCTCCGCCACTGCTGCTATCTCTACACATCAACTGAAGCATTCACAATCGTTAGTAAAATAATACAATTAAACCGACAAAAGTGAATACCTAGCAGTCTTCAGCTACATAAATAAATCAACTGGTTAGAAATAAATCCTAACCTTAATTTATTACAAGTGCGCACTCTAAACTCATAAACGTTTATTAATTTAATATGCATTTTGCGGAATCACCCGCTATGGAATCACCCATGTACACACTAAATTAATGAAACGCCCGAAAAGGACAGGCGTCCCCATCAACTTCTTGCACAAAGAATCCTCTTTGTGTATGAGCCCCGGACATCTAAGTTTACGGAATCCACCGTAAAACCTCACGGAATCCACCGTGGAATATGCCTCCTGGCATCATACCCCCGGGGTGGGATAGCAATTGACCTCAATTGCTATTAGCTCAATGTGGAGCTAACAGAGTGGGGAAAGCATTTAAGTCTCTAGCGTGCATCCATTGTGCTTCCTCTACAGGATGGTTCTTAAATTTTACTAGATATCTAGAATACCTTCGGCCAGTTCTAGTGGTCATGTAGTCAGTGTCTATGATGGCTTCTGGTTCAAGTATTTCAGTCTCTTCTTCTAGTAAAGGTGGGTTTTCATATATAGGGTGGATAGGTAATTGGCCTCTAAATGGTCTCAATAAACTAATATGAAATGTATTATGAATTTTCCAATGAGATGGCAGTTCTAACTTGAATGCATTGTCGTTAATCTTATGAATGATTCTAAATGGTCCATAGAATCTAGGAGCTAATTTGACAACTGGATGTCTATCTACACTTTGCAGTCTACGCTTTTCTATTCTAAGCCAAACATAATCATCAACTTTGAAATTCATGGCTTGTCTTTTCTTGTTGGCTTGTTTGGTATATGATTGTTGGGCTTTAGCAATCATATCCTTGACCTCATCAAAAATAGTGTTATGCATAATAGCAATATCATCAGCGCTCTGAATTCTATTAGACAAAGATGCAACAGGGGTAGATAATCTATATCCATAAATAACTTCAAAAGGTGCTTTCTTTGTAGATGTGTGCGGTGTATTGTTATATGCAAACTGTAATAAATGTAAATGAGTATCCCAAGTCTGAGGTTTAGAGATAGTGTATGCACGTAAAAGATCTAAAATAGTGCTATTTGTGGCTTCTTTTTGTCCATTTGTTTCTGGATGAAATGCAAATGAAAAATCAATCTTTGTGCCTAGATTTGCAAACAGTGTAATCCAAAAATTATTACAAAATCTAGAATCTCTATCTGAAATAATCACTTTCGGCAATCCATGGTTAGTAAAAACAGTTTTCAAAAATAACTGTGCTGCTTGTGATGCTGTTAAAGTTTTCTTACATGCAATGAAATATGCTTGCTTACTAAATCTATCTACAATTGTCCAAATCATGTCATGGTTAGATTTAGTATTTGGTAAGCCAGTAATGAAATCCATAGATATATGTTTCCAAGGTTTAGATGGAATAGACAAAGGCATTAATAACCCATACTGTTTACCATGATGTCTCTTTATTCTTTGACAAATCAGACATTCAGAAACGAAATTAGATACATCTGCATCCATATGCGGCCAATAAAAATCTTCAGTTAACATGCGTAATGTAGAAATGATATCTCTATGACCTTGATATGGGGGACAATGAATTTCATTCAAAACAAAAGATCGGAATGGAATAGTAACACACAGTCTCTTTTCAAAGAACATAAATCCATCATTATATGACAATGAATCAACAGGAATGAAATTATTTTGAACTAATTTTTGCCAATCAGAATGAAAAGTAATATCCTGGTGATATGTGTCTTTCATAGCAATCAAAGAATCAAAAGATATGATAGAAATGTTATGAATTGCAGGTCTTCTACTCAATGCATCAGCAACTACATTTTCTTTTCCAGGTTGGTATTGAATGATAGGATGGAAACTTTGAATGAATGAAGCCCATTTGATATGACGGTCAGAAATTTGGGGTTGGCTAAGTAGATGTCTAATGCTTTGCTGGTCGGTCTTTATCATGAATTCTGAACCCATTAAATAATGCTTCCATTGTTTTAATGCTTGTACAACTACTAAGAGTTCCTTGTCATAAGTGGAATATTTGAGCTCAGAGGGTTTCAGCTTAGAACTAGAATATGCTATTGGATGGTTGTCTTGCATTAGCACGGCTCCTATTCCTGATCCGCTAGCATCGGTCACAACTAAAAAGAATGGTCTGTTAAAGTCAGGCAATTGTAAAACAGGGGCATTGGTTAATGCACGTTTGAGTAAGTCAAAGGATTTCTGCTGATTTTCAGTCCATTGGTAAACAATGCCTTTCTTAAGAAGTTTGGTCAATGGTAAAACAAGTAATGAGAAATTACGTACAAACTTCCTATAGAAACTAGCAAGACCAAGGAATGAGCGTATTTCATGTACATTTTTAGGAACAGGCCAATGCAATATTGCATCAATTTTCTTAGGATCAACTTTAATTCCTTCTTTTGATACAATATGACCTAGATATTCTATTTCTGTCTTAAAGAATTCACTCTTGTCAGGATTTGCAAACAATTGATTTTCTTTCAGTAACTGAAAAACTAATGATAAATGCTCATAATGCTCTTTTTCACTTTGACTGAACACTAAAATATCATCAAAGAAAACAATCACACAATACTGATATTTTAGAAAAATACGGTTCATCATTCTACTGAAAGTGGCAGGTGCATTAGTTAATCCAAATGGCATGACTAAGAATTCGTAATGGCCAAACTGTGTCCTGAATGCAGTCTTAAATATGTCGGATCTATCTAGCCTCACCTGATGATATCCAGACTTAAGGTCAATTTTACTAAATATAGAAGATCCTTGCAGTTTGTCCATAAGGTCATCAACTCTAGGTATAGGATACCTATTCTTTACAGTGATCTTATTTAATGCTCGGTAGTCAATACACATCCGATAAGTATTATTCTTTTTCTTGACTAAGAGCACAGGTGCACCGAATGGAGAACTGCTAGGTCGAATTAAGCCTCTATTTAGTAATTCTTTAACTTGACTCTGGATTTCTTTTTGGTCTATTTGATTGTGCCTATATGGGGCTTTGCAAGGTGGTTGTGTGCCAGGTATTAGGTCAATCTTATGGTCTTTTGGATGTGATGGAGGTAAACTTGGTGGTAGGTCTTCTGCAAAACAGTCCTTAAAATATGCAAGAAATTCCTTATGCCTAGGGTGCATATTATTTTCCTTTGCATGCAATTCATTCACCCAAATGAGATATGATTTAGTATTCTTACGTAGTGCACGTTTTGCTTGAGTATGCGAAAGCAGTGGAAAAATATGAGATGCATGCATACCAAATAATGTAATAGATTTTCCTTGAAAATTAATATTCATTGTGTGTGTGGAGTAATCTATATTGGGATTATGTTGGTGTCTCCATGGCATTCCTAGAATAATGTCACTTGACTGTAATGGGACAACTAAGAAATTTCTTCTTTCAATATATGGACCAATTTGAATTTCTAAATCTTGAACTTCTTGTGTGCCATTGTACCTAGTGCCTAAAAATGCAGCTTTTATGCGATAGTGCGTAGGTACAGTATGCAATTTTAATTCCTTTACCAATTTTGCTGAAATAAAGTCATGGGTACTACCGTCATCATGCAATATAGTTCTTTCTTTTCCATGCACCATACATTTCATAGTCAACAATGAATGTGAAGTAGGCATACCTGGTAAAGTGTCGGAAGTAGTAGTAATATCATCCTCTTCTTCAGTGAAATCTGGCATATCCTCATGCTCTTCTTCGTCCATGGCTCCAAGGTAGTTGATATGTGCTGATGGCTTCTTTGAATGACAATTTGCTGCGAGATGCCCTGGCTGGTGACACTTGTAGCATACTATTGGCTTAGCTTTGGTCACATTATTTGCAATGGCTGGGAGTCTGGGTATATTTGGATTTGCTTGTGGAATAGGCTTAGAATTTGAATTGACAGTGGATGGTAATGCAGGTAGTTTAGGCCAATTCTTGCGGAAAGATGGTGATGAAAAACGACCTGGATTAAACCTTCTGAAATTGGAATTGAATTGTTTAGATCCATAATTACCGTTTGCTTGGAATGGCTGTGGTCGTCGATCTCTTCCGCGTAACTTATCCTCAGTGTCGTGAGCTAAGGAGATGGCGTCTTCAAGGGTAGCAGGCTTGAACATGTTCACTTCAGCGTAGTAATGTCCAAGAAGTCCAGACATATACTTTCGCTTATGTGTCGTCTCTGGTACATCTTCAAGCATGCGTAACTGTAGGAGTGCATTCCAAAAACGCTCTGTATACTGTGAAATAGGCTCACGATCTCGCTGTTGAAGTAAATCCCATTGCTTGATAGCCTTTTCATGAAATTGCGGTGGTAGGAAATTTTGCATGAACTTCTTCTTGAAATCTTCCCATGTAGCAGGACATTCTATACTCTTGCGGACTACAGTCCACCAAAGTGATGCTCTGTCTATCAGATGATTAGTAACACACTTGATTTTATCTTTTTCGGGATAAGTTTCCTCATGGAAATAGTCATCAAACTGGCTAATGAATGATAAAACAGTCTTTCCTTCTCTTATGCCATTGAAAGTGCGAAACTTGAAACTTCGTTTACTTATCTTGGATTCCTTACGAATGGTTTGTGCTTCAAGAGTGGCGTCGATGGTACGGCGAATCAAATCTTCAGCTTGAGGTTCTTCTTTATCAGTGGACGCTCCTTGTAGCTTTGTCAATTGCGCTTGCAAGGCTTGCCTAGCTCTTCGCTCTTCTTCCAATTGCAGCATGATAAGATCCAGCTTTTGTTCCATGGTAGGCTCGGGTAGATCGTCTTCAGCCATAGGATCATCCATATGTGGGGTAGTCATCCTGTAAAACTCAACAAACCTTTCTCACTCAAAATCAGTTAGCGGGATGAGCGTAGCTCAAATTTGGGGTTACAAGGCTATGTATTTTTGGGTATTTTCTTCTTCAATTTTCAGAAATTCTGCAATATTTCTGTCTCCGTTTGCTGAAAGTACTTCAACGAACTTGTAGATAGGTAGAACAGCTTGCTGCGAACAACTTTCCAGTTCAGAGTTTTTGCATACGAACAAGTCTTCTATGAGTTTTAAGCACTAGTCCGTTCTGATTTAGTCTGACTTGCAGAGTTGCAGACTTAGCAGACTTGCAGAGTTGTTGACTTGCTGGACTTAAGCCGACTTGCAGAACTTGCAGAACTTGATTATTGTCGACTTGCGGAACTTGACTTTGACAGCGCAGGACCTGGAGTTACTGAACTTGTCTGCCCAATGTAACTTGCAGAGAGTTGTGTGATTTAGCTTGATTTGACTTAGTAATTAAGCTTAGTAGCTTAATGGTGGAGTACAGGCCGCCGTTTTTTTTCGTGGGGAGGGGGGGCGTTTTTTGACGACGCGGAAATTTCGGAGTCCTCTTCTTGAGCTCGACGTTGAGTTTTGAGGCTTGTTAAGCTTGTTAAGCTTTGTCTTAAGCTTAATTGAAAGAAATAATGATAAAAACAATTGAGCTTATCTCTGTAACTCCATGACTTGATGATGGAAGTGTATGAGTGGTCCTCCGCCTGCAGAGCTTGGTCCTTCGCGATCTGACAATGGAAACAGGGGTTCTTGATCGCCAGAAGTCTACCTGTATCGACGGTTCACGACGAGATTGACTGTAGAGGCCGTTTGTTCCTGGAGCTCCGCCTTCGCCCGAGATTGATAGCGATTGGAAGCTCTTGATCTCTGCTCCGCTCTGATACCACTGGTGCGCAGATCGGTCGCAGATAGCTCACGTGGTGAATCCCGGAAGGTCCCCAAGAACAAAGTACTCTACTTTTTAGCACAAAAACCCATGTAAAAGTAAGCACGATAAGAGGCAAGAGACAAATTGGGTTCAATCTCCCCCATGCCTTGTGTGAGCGCTTCACAAAGCATGTATTTTATGTATATTTCCAATCTTCATGCTCAATAATAGCCCAATTACAAAAATATGACAAGCTTTTAGCTTTTGAGTTTGCTTTCTACAAAAATAGTAAAATAAAGCTAATGGACGGTGCCCATAGTGTCTGGCATGCCCAATCTCAATGTCCAAATAGAAATAACATATCCGGGCGCATAAGCGCATACAAAATAATAATAAATAATCGATGTCTCAATAGACATAACAAAATATAGGCGTGGCGCCTATCAAAATCTAGTCCAAAAGTCGAAAACTCGCTAGACTCCAATGCTTTCCTCCGCCACTGCTGCTATCTC
The DNA here is from genome assembly GCF_053477565.2 of Lygodium microphyllum. NCBI lineage: Eukaryota > Viridiplantae > Streptophyta > Polypodiopsida > Schizaeales > Lygodiaceae > Lygodium > Lygodium microphyllum. The sequence continues at coordinate 113,545,898 of NC_141138.1, forward strand.
TACACATCAACTGAAGCATTCACAATCGTTAGTAAAATAATACAATTAAACCGACAAAAGTGAATACCTAGCAGTCTTCAGCTACATAAATAAATCAACTGGCTAGAAACAAATCCTAACCTTAATTTATTATGAGTGCGCACTCTAAACTCATAAACGTTTATTAATTTAATATTTTCATTTTGCGGAATCACCCGCTATGGAATTACCCATGTACACACTAAATTAATGAAAAGCCCGAAAAGGACAGGCGTCCCCATCAACTTCTCGCACAAAAAATCCTCTTTGTGTATGAGCCCCGGACATCTAAGTTTACGGAATCCACCGTAAAACCTCACGGAATCCACCGTGGAATATGCTTCCTGGCATCAAAGTGGTATTGGTCCTCTATGTAGAGACTCTTTTGATTGTTGATCACCTTCTCAAGATTTTGTGAAAGGAGACGAAGGGAGACAAAGGGAGACTAATGTAGACTGTTGGTAAGAACCGGACGTGATTTTGGTGAGAAATTTTACGAAGAGTAAAATCTGCTTGAAGAACTAAGAAACAAAGTGAAGATGAGATAACGATGATTCAAATGAATGTAGACGAAAAAAGAAGCATGATTTTGGTGGGAAACGTGATAGTAGAATATTCAAAAAGAAAGAATAATGGCCAAAAAGTGACCTCTGACATGAGTTAACGTCCTTAGGAATTTAATGGCTGGCCTCTTAAATGAATAATAAATTCTCTCATTAATCACATCTGAATGGCCAAATTTGGAGGGTTCATTATTTTAAAACCTCAACTAATTAGTAACTTAATCATTTTCTTACAAGTGCCGTTTTTGAAACGTTTTTGGCCCTAATGGCAAGTGGGTCTACAAGTTTTCATCTAATACATTGCCTAAGTACAAGGAAATATTGGTAGCCAATGCATTCAATCAAGAGAAGGGAATTGCTTTTGATGAGATATTCTCACCAGTAGGAAAAATGATCATCCTTCATACGATACTTGCATTGGTTGCCAAGGAAGACATGGAGCTTTTCAAATGGATGTAAAGATAGCTTTCTTGCATGGAGATTAGCATGATGACATTTATACACACTAGCTTGAAGGGTTTGTTATGTAAGGCAAGGAACATGTGGTGTGTAAGCTACTTAAGAGCTTATATAGTTTAAAACAAGCTTCCAAGGAATGGTATCATAAGTTTGATGCCTTTTTGTAATCTCAAGGGTACACTAGAAGTGAGACTAATTAATGCATATACACTAGGAAGTCTATAGATGGTAGCCTTATGATTTTGATTCTCTAGGTAGGTGACATGCTAACTGCTAGGAAATTAGTCATGGATGTGGATGCATTAAAAAAAGGTTGCGTGAAACCTTTGACATGAAGGCATTAGGGGAGATTTGAGGTCTCAAAAATACCCTGTAAGCAATCCTAGAGAGAGAAAATCTTTATTTTATATATATATATATATATATATATATATATATATATATATATATATATATATATATATCATTAAGAAGTTGTTATCATAATATTCTCATCGTTTACATCAAACCTAGAAATGTAGGCTGCCATAAAGGTGACAATGATTGACTTAATGAAGATCCTACCTTCTCTTGATAAAAGTGAAAGTGAATATTTAATTTGAATATTTTTTACATTTGGTTACCTCTCTCCATACTCATTCTCTTATTTTTGTCTTCTCCTCCTTATTAGCTAATTTCTCATTCTTCCTTTTTGGATTCACAGAGTTTTACTCAAAGTTGCAGATCATATCCTTAGCTATGGATCAATCACCCAACGATTCTTATAGTACTTTTAAAAGAGCTCTCTATCATCTTCACTTGGAGCTAGAATGTGACTATGAACCAATCAAGAAAAGAATAAAATGAAACACTATTTCAAAGTCTATGAAACATATGTTTAGATTTGAAGAAAAGAAAAATCTTGATCTTTGGTTGGATTGAATATTATACCCAATAGATTCTCCCAAAAATAGTACTCCTTTTTATAATAGCTCTTCACTGATCAGGTTTATTGGTGATGATTATGATAGATTCTACATGATTGTTAACAAAAGATTAATGAATAGAGTACTTTCATCAAGTCACTATAGTGATTCAATGCTATTGAATGTTCAATATAAACACAATATATGGTGGTGACGAGCTAGAGCCCCAAGAGGAACACCAAGGAAAAGGGAATTCTCTTGCAAGAAAATCTATCTTGTAACATCAATAAGCTTTTATTTCATTCTTTTGATCATCAAAACAAAGAAAACAACAATTCTTCACGCAGCATCATAGTAGATTTCTCCCACGGATTTGATAGAATCAACCATAATCTTCAACATCTTCATAGAATCCATCAATATAACAAAGAACACAAAGGAATATATCATCTTTTGAATGGAAATCAATCATATAGTATTCATTTTCAATGTCTTCATAGTTCTCTCTCTCTATCTCTCATATATAGTTACAATGTTTTGATAGAATTGACTATCTCTGACCTCTCTCTCTCTCTCTCTCTCTCTCTCTCTCTCTCTATCAATAGTGCATCATATCCTCACTACAATACTCTCACAATAACCCTCAATAATCTTTCTTAGGTCGTGGATGCACCTCCCAAGAGGTATGTCTGATATGAAGAGTCACCAGAGCCACTACAGTGTCTTTTCACAACTCACTACTGTCACTATCACTTAGTCTTCTCTTCAATATTCAGCAGCTGCTTCTTCCACTTGTTTTAGCTCTTTTGAACTTAGATTTATCCTTTCCAAAGGTTAGAAAATTTTCCCAAAGTCACACATACATTCTACAGAACACTTACAAAAGGTCTACAGAACAGTTACAGTACAGTACCAGAACAGCTACAGTACAGTTACAGTACAGAGACAGAGCAGAGACAGAGGCTCTACAGAGGGTCTACAGAAGGTCATCAAAACCTCATAACTCATACTCAAATCATTCCAAACTATCAAAAACTATTCAATAAGCTTTCAAAATATCTCAATCTTCATCAATCATCAATTCATGCTTCATACAGAAGACAATCAGAACAAAATAGAAGCTATTCAGAAGGTATACAGAACCAATCAGAAGCTCAACAGAACCTATTAGAACATCGCAGAGCTTCATATTTACAATAAAAATCATCATGAACTTCCAAAACATAATTAATATCATCCAAAACACTCTCAAATACTTTCATTAACAACCATACATCACTCTAAATCCATCAAAAATCAATCATTCAGACCTCAAAATCAACAAAAATCAATCAAAAATTCAGTCTTTTTCCACTCTCAACATATCCCCACACTTAGAAAGGAAGCATCCTCGCGACCTAAGGAAAAGAAGAATATAAGTTCACTAAAGAGCTCAATTTTATCTTCCATAGGATCTTTAATAATCTCTCCAAAACATGACCCCAACTTACCACCTGTAGCTGATAGAAAAACACTACTAAAGGAAAACTTCCATTATTCATTATCTCATCTGATTAATCATTTTAAAAAACCATAAAAAATTTATAAAGGATATAAGAGGTTGTCTTCAACTTTCCACTATAGGCTTTCCATCCACCATCAATCGGTTGAAAAGAGCTCTCAAACAGATTATTCTTAAGTAGCACGAACTCATCACATACAATTATTACAACACATACAAACACTAACACAACCATTTGAATGACATCTCCAAAAAGAGATATATCTCATTAAGAATCATCCAAGATACATTGTAAAGGCATCAATGAAGATGATCCCTTTTGAAGGCTTAGTGGTTTTGAAAGCGATCCATGGAGAAGGATTCATCTACAAATGTTTTTGGAGGATTTTGAAAGAACTGCAAGCAGCACATCCTTTCTAACAAGACAAGGTGTTTGCTAGGGAGACATAGGGCATGAAAATATAGGACATCTAACTGGTGGGAGTCAATGTTCACATTGACATTCATATAAAGTTTTGGAACGGCCTTTTGATCATTATGGGAATGCCTATGCATATATGCTAGATACCAAGCAAAATGAGTTGTCAATCTCACCGAAGGATCCAGAGATTGTGAATATTGGTGAGAAAAATGAAGGTAGTTCTGGTATGCTTGACTGATAGTTGTCCAATCTCTTGGAACTATTGGCCAGTTTATCTGAGGTCCTGTAAGAGAATTAGTCGAGCTCCATCTTCTTCTTCTTGGAATCTGCTAATCAAACCCTTCATATTAACTAACCAACTGAGGGGGTTGAGAAATAGAAGTGGCACAAGAGGGAAGTAGAATAAGTAAAAGTGGATGAAGAGATGGGTAGGCAAAATCATAAAAGGAGGAATAGGTTAAAGAAGGAGTGGCTAAAAATTTTAAGGAATCAGTTAGGAAGGGTGTTAATTGATAAATAGGAAAGGTAGAAGGTATATGGATGGATGGAGAAGGGCATGGTGGATAAGGGGAAATACTCTATCTTCGATGAAAGAGAAATATGTAAATATTGAAATTTGAGGAAAAGATTGAGGTTGGAAAAGAAGGGGTAAGATTGCTGTTGAATTGATTTGATAGAAGGAAAGATAGATATCATAACGGTGAGCCATTTGTTGGTAATACAGTAGGCTAGGAACAGAGGGACCTAAGATAGATCTTCTCTGATAGGCATAAAAAAAGGTTGAATCAAATGGATTATTTTTGGAAAGGCGAGCTAAGAGATCCACCCTCAGTTGGTTAGTACTCTGCACATAGGTAGAAGTTGTGTTCTGTCGTTGATTCAGGACCACAGAATCAATCATGGAGTGTAAGGAATTATCAGGGCAAGTAGCCACTTTTGAGGAGTAACTCTAGAACATGTCATCTATTCGCAACTCCAAATAGTTGACATACAAGACAGCTTGCAAAACCACATCCCCCACATACCAAGCCATATCTAACTTCATCTGGAATCAACAGATCTCCTCGTAGATACATATATGACAGCAACATGGTATCTGGGTCGTGACAGAATCTTCAAACACCATACGGACCACTTCTGTCAGTAACTCAGGAGACCAAGCCCCACTCCAACCATCCTTTGAAGGAGGAAGATCCATCATTGAAAGCTTCATGTAAAAGGCCAACTTTTGCAATTGATAGTGGACAAAGAAAGAATGGTCCGGAGAAACATATTCCTGGAAATACTCAAAGGTAGACCATAGCAGATCCATCCTGGACTACAATCTTTCCACTTTATCTTGGAATAGAGGACACAAGGTAGCCTGTCTCTGGAGAACTGCCAAGTCCTGCTATGAGAGAGAAGGGATCAGTGGAATATTAGGGCTTGGAGGAACAGACCGTGACTGTGCCAGTTGGTCTTACAACTTCTTGATTTGGGAAGCTTGTGATTCCACTGTGTCATGATTAGCAGTCTGTAAGGCTGAGAGTTTTACATCTAAAAGAGTTTGAAACTCTTGCGCTTCTTTGGACATCCTCTCCTTCTCCTCTGAGATTTTAGTGACCTTTGATTGAGCTTCTGTTAACTGAATCTTCAAAGAAGATATCTCTTCTCTTTGGGTCTCAATCACGTGGGTTTGTTGCTCCATCTGCTTAAACAGATCTGCCAGTGTGTCTTTAACAGAGGCTAACTCAGATGTTGCTTTATGCAACTGGTCTTTGGACTGCATCAGTTCTTCATAAAAGGAAGCATATAGCTATTGAACACAGGCTGTCACTGAAAGTTCAATTGAACACCGGATGTCTTTACATAGGAATGAAATGGCATCTCCCGACACTAGACTATTCAGTGAAGGGAATGACATGTCCAATGAACCCTCTCTATGTGCTCTGAACAGGTTGTTATAGGTGAGATAAGCAGGGAGGTCACTGCCAGATGTAGCAGGAATTGGAACTGAAGGAAGAACTGAAGGAGCCTTATCTGTCACCCACTTCAAGCGTTTGCGCTGTATGACTAGTGGAGGAGGAGAATCCAGATCCTCTATATTAATTGGTTCCGACTCTTCTGAAGGTGGAGGAGGAGGTACTGGATCAGATGGAGGAGGTGGAGGCACACCCTTCTTTAAACCTGAGTAGGTTAAGAAAGCAGACTGGTAGGATCCATAGGTGACATTTGTAACATTGCCCCTGGTTACTTTGACGAAATGTTGATCCATCTTTGTGAGTAGGTAAGTGCTCCAATCAATAGCTACTCCTTTTAACACCATTCTTGAAGCTGTAAAGAGCTCTTTGGACAAGTAATGGGATGGTGTTTTGGCAGGCATAAACTTGTCTTGGAGGAACTGGCAGACCAAGTTCCACACAGGATCAGTGATCATGGAAAAGGAGACTCCTGAAGTGTTTATCACTTTCTTGACATCCAAAATTTCCTTGGTCTATTTCTGTAACAACTTCAAAATCTCATCGTTAGAGAATAGTTGGCGAGCTGTAACAAAGGGCTCTCCTTTGTAGGGAAGAGACAGAGCCTTCCCTAACCCTCGGGGTGTCAATGTCATGGAAGTACCATGGACCAGTCCTAACTTCTTGCTGTAGGAGGCAAGGAACTCATCACACATGGATGGATCTTTTGGAATCAAGGGGAAGGAGACAGCCACGAAAGTTGCGAGTCCTGCCTTCGTGAGAGGCTCAAAAGTAAGTAGGGAAGAGTAATCCCTACTAACCAGTGGGATATACTAGATAGGGGGAACAGCATGAGGCGCTATTCAGATGGTAAACACACACACCACAACACAGACAATCACAAAGAATGCCTGCAAAACAACCAAAGGGCTATAAAAAAGAAATCAATCCAAAAGGACACACATAGAGACATAAATGTAACTAACCCAGTTACCACCCCAGACAATACACAGCCTGGAAAAATTTCGGCATGACCTCTACACATATGCGGCCGAAAGCTTCATGCGATGCAACATTCAAGCACCCAAGTCCCCGTATCAGACAAGAAAGAAAGAACTACACACCGCACCCATAATCGTAACACATAGACAAATCAGACCACCATAAAAATATACCTCATGACTTGACCATAACCTGGACCATCAGTGTCAACTAAAAGACTTTTACGCGCCCATCCCACAAAACGTGTTTATTAAAAAGGAAAAAAAAGTACAGTGAGGGGGAATGATTTTAATGAAGGGTTCATTTTAATAAATTATTAACAATGGGTGACATTTTATTAGGTTATAAACCTTAATAAGAAAACAGTGGTTCCTTCTTAAAATTTTAATTACAAATTATTAAGTTGAAATGGTGCTTTATCACAACCTAGACTACGACTCCTAGACTGGGTCTCTAAATGCAAATTTCTTAATTAAAAATTAATAGTGATGTGGAGCGTTTTTCTGCCAACGCGTGCTTCTTCGTGATGGCTAGTTCATTTTTATTACAATTAAGGTGCCTCTTAAGCACACGTAGCACGTGCATAGTGAACAGTTGGTTGATTTTTTAAATCATTAAATTGTGTGTTTAGCGCGAATGTGCATGAAAAATATGGATGAATAGAAATTCATTTAAATAATTAATTTGTGATTAAGGGGGTAATAAAAATAAATAAAGCTCACAAAATAAATACCTGGTAGGGGTGTGTATGCAATGGTCAGAAGGCGCACGGAAGAGTCTCCCAAAAGCAATGAATCCAGTCAAACAAAATCAAAGATCACTGAGACTGAACAATAAAGACAACACCTTAGTGGGTTTGATAATGTTTAATGTATTTTGATTTTTATTTTTAAATTTTGTATTATGTTTTTTTTTAAAGTTTGGATTGTGTGGGGGTTATATTTTAGATGTGCTTGTTTTCGTTTATGTGTTTTTTTCGATTTTTGTTGTTTAATAAATTGTATATGGTTGTTTTTTTTTCAAAAGAAATAATAATTAAAAATGGATATGTGATGAATGAAAAATAAAATAAAATTTCAGCCATTTAGGAAATATCCACAATTTATGTTATGAAAATTAGGGCTTTTTGTTTGTTTTATGGATTCTTTTTTCAAAGAATATTTGTGCCTTGTATGAAAATATTTTAAAGTGAAAAATTAGTGGAAAAATATCAGGGTGAAAGTTTCTATAATTTTTTGAATTTTTTACTAATTTTAAATGAATTTTATGCATTTTTAAGGTAATTTTGAATAAATTATCAAATATGTATTTTTTTGTACTTTTGGTTGTTGAAATTTCCACCTGATAAAGTTTTTAAAAAATTATAGAAATAGTGGGAAATTTTTAGAAATTTTTATGAAATTTTTCTGAGTTGAAATGAATTTTTAAACTAGCTAAATCAATTAAATTATGTAAATCAGGTTAGTCAGGTAAGTATGGTCAAATCAAGTCAACGAAGTCATGTTAGTCTGGATAAGTCAGGTAAGTCAGGCTAAGTCAGGTCAGGTTAGTCAAGGTGGATGAGGTTAGTCTAAGTCATTCTAGGTTAGGTAAGTCAAGTAGGGTAGTCTGAGGTCAGTCTAGGTTAGTTAAGTTAGTTTAGGCAAGTTCTAACTGACCTATTAGTCTAACCTAGGGTTAGTTAGTAGGGTGGGGACTAACTTGAGTGAGGTTAATTAACTAACTATAGTTAGGTTAGGGTTAACCTAACCCTAGTTAGGTTAAACGACATAACCCTAGTTAGGTAAGTTTTTAACTAAAGTTAGTTAGGGTTAACTAAAGCTAGGTTAGTAATTAATCACAATTAGGTTAGTGTGAAATTAACCTTAGGTTAGTGGCTAACCTGAGGTGGGTTAGATGGTGGGAGGAGGTGGGTTGGAGGAGGAGGCGGAGGAAAAGGAAGGTGCTGGTGGAGGAGGGGGAGGAGGAGGAGGAGGAGGTGGAGGTGGAGGTGGAGAGGAAGGTGGTGGTGGTGGAGGTGGAGGCGGGGCGACCGGGCTGGCGTCTAGCGACGGAGGGCTGAGGCTGAGGGCGAGACGTCGGACGTGGCTGGAGCGGCGGCATCACGTCCAGCAGGGGCGCGAGGCATTGGGGCGGGCCGACCACGGCGGAGAGCTGAGGCTAAGAGCAAGACGGCGAACGTGTAGGCGGTGGATGAGCCCGATGGCCAGGGCGCTAGCCATGCGGCGGGACGCATATGACAGCAGCAGGGCAGCCGAAGGATGGAGAAAAGGTGGAGGAAGAAGAAGGGAGAAGAGGTGAAGGGAAGGAGCAACGGGCGGCCGTCAGGAGGAGAGGGAGGGAAGAAGGAGGTGGAGGAAGAAATGGAAGGAGAAGAAAAAGGAGGGGGAGGAAGAACCAGTAGGAGAGGAAGGAAGAAGAGGAGGAGGAAGGGAAGGGAAGAGGAGGTGGGAGGAAACCGAATCGACAAGTACGTGGGTAGTTTTTTTTTTTGGTAAGTTTTTTATTTTCTTTTCTTTTTTTCTTTTTTCTTGGTTTTCTTTTTCCTTTCTTTGTCGATAAAAATATGGATTTTCCTTTGTGATTTCTATGTATGTGTGTTTTTTTTCTTTTTTTTAGTTAGATTTTTTTAAATTGTTTTTTTTAATTGTGTATAGTTTATTTATATTTTTTGCTTTTGATATTAAATAATAAAAAATAAAAATAAAAAAATAAAAAAAGATCACATCCTCGACCTGTGCACATGCGCGGGTAGGGGTAAAAAAAATTTGCAATGACGGGTTCAAATGGACAGGGATGGGAATGCGTGAACCACGGACTCCACGGGGCATCCCGAGGCGCGTAAAACCAAAAACATGTGCGTTCATGCACGAGGCAAGAAACACGATTAACGGGAAAAATAAAGAAAATTTAATAAAATCCAAACCGTTTGTCGGAACAAAAATCCGTAAAAAGGAAAAATGGACCGGGGGACGAGGGGAAAATATTTAAAATATGCAACACTGGTTCCGGAACAAAATCAAGGTGTTCACATGGAAAAAACGCAAAAAACATACCTAAAAACACATACGGTCATTAACATCGAAAAATCCACGCATCGGAACAAAGTACGAAAAGAAGAAAAAGTGTGTAGAACAATGTGTCCAACAACACTATCATGTCAAAACACAGTTCCGATCGAGATGGGATGCGTTCACATGGGAAAAACCCCAAAAATGAGCCAAAAAATAGACTCGAAAATTAATACGGGAAGAACCGTGCATCGGAATAGTAGGCGGTAAAAAGAAAAAATGTCCGAAAAAAAGGAATTCATAGGGTTGGCACATCAAAACTCAGTTTGGGGAAAATTAGGAAGGGTTCACATGGAAAAAATACGAAAAATACATCTGAAAAAGCTCGGAAAAATTAATAACTAAAAATCCGACAGTCGAAAAAGGGGGAGGAAAGAGGAAAAAGTGGGAAAAAGGCTAGCAGGACACGGCTGTCAAATCAAATTGAAATTCCGGTGAAAATAGGGCAGGTTCACATGGAAAAATGTGAAAAATAGGTACGAAAAATGTCTGAAAACTCGCAAAAATTAATAACGGATGAACCGCGCATTGAAATGACACGAAGTAAAATGAAAAAATGTCAGGGGAAAGGGGTAGGGCAGGCCTAACTCATCAAATCAGGGTTCCGAAGCAATCATGATGCGTTCACATGAAAAATTGTCCAATTTACAAGAATCGCTTCAAAAATTAATAACTTGAGAATCGTCTATCGGAACAGGGGTTGCTAAAAAGGAAAAATAGGCAGTTCAAAGGGACGAACAAGCCTGTAAGGTTGGATTGAGTTTTTGGTGAACATAAGATCCGTTCGTATGAAAGAAGCGCAAAACCCAGAATAAGAACAAACAGTCAAGGAACAACCCCTAAGAGAGGGTAAAATAGAACGGAAGGGTGGGGAAGGGACCCCATCAAGGTAAAATAAAGTCACGGTATAGGTGCATGATCAAAACAAGGTATATGCTTAGAGGTATGCAACAAAGACGCGCAGGGATGCATCCCCACACTTAAGACCTTAGCAGGAAGGGTAAACCAAACTTCAAAGACTTGGTACCTCACCTCAAACCAACCACAAATGTCCCCACACTTAAAACATGACCGATACTAAGAAACAGAAATTGTATGGTTAGAAAAACTTGGCCCATATTGCCGAGAAGGAATGTCAACTATCGAGGTTGCATTTGGTGTCACCGTCAGCTCTGCAGGGGGTAACAAGGTGTCTTCATAGCACACGTTCTTCGTCCTTCGTGGCAGGGATCACGCGGCAGCACCCAGGGAGGTAGCCGGTTGAAGGAAGCACAGGAAATTCGTCGATGGACGAGGGATATTGCACTTAACTCACGATCACTCAAATGGATTGAAAGAGCAGTCACTCGCCCCATTACTAATATCACTCTAGGAAATAAGGATGAATCGACAAGGGAGCGATGTAGAGAGAGTATGCCAAGGTGCACAATTGATGGTGCATCAGTGCATCCAACCTGTCTGGCATAAGTGCAAGGAGGAAGGCTAGAGAGACTTGCAGTGCAGTGTATAGAACAAAGTGATGTGTCCTATGTTGATGGCAAAAACCCAGCCCGTGGGTGCATAGGGAAATGGAAACGTACCTGACTTCAAAGGTCGTAACATCCCTCAATCCTCACCTCTCAATAATTGATTGAAGAAACTCCAGTCACACTCAGCCCACCCTCTATCTCACGCTCTGTTGATAGATACAAAGGACAGCCCATTCCTGAAACCCATTGATGTAATCCTCACTGTCACTTTTGCAGAGGTTGTATTCCTTGTGCGCATTTGATGGTGCAACTGTGCATCCCACCTTGTGCCGGCATACAGTGCAAGAAGGAAGGCTAGGGAGCCTTATAGTGCAGTGCACAGAAAGAGAGCGTGCTTTGTGCATTGAGAGGCCCATCTCATGCGTGCAACACTCCATTCACACATCTCACCTCTCATTCGATTTGAAGGGAAAGACTGGTCACTCACCCCACCCTCTGTCTCGCTCTTTGATGGATACAAAGGGTAGCCCTTACTCACGTCCCCATCTTGTTAGGATGAAAGCTCACATCATTCAAGGGGTTGGTGATGAAGATCATGTCAGCTGTTGTTATCATCAGGATCTTGAAGACGAGGCGTACCTAGGAAGGTAGTCTACAAATCTCATACTTCAATGATTGGTAAGAAGAGTTGTCTATTAAGAAGGGCAGATGGATTGCTATTGTAGAGACAGCACACCAAGGGAGGTGGCTTCAAATTACTTGCTAAAGAGATTCGGCTGGTGAGTCAGCTATCCTGAATTGCAGGGTATTACCACCTTTTCCACAGTCAAGTTCTCACCCAAGGGTGTTTCCACCTTTTCTTGGAACGAGGCGTGTTATGACATGAAATTTCTTCATTTTCTCCCATAACAGTTTTGTTGTTTTTTTTTCTCTCTCTCCTTTCTTTTCTTTCTTTTTTTTCCTCTTTTGTTTTCTTTTTCCTTTTTTTTCTTTTCTTTTCTTTTTTCTTTTTCTTCTTTTTTTTGTTAATAAATGGAATGGTAGAAATACCATATATCAGGACCAACCTCGCCACCATTGTTGGATCAGACGAGAAGAAAACAATATCGGATTGGAATGTTTCTACGAGGGGATAGCAAAACGAGACCGCCTCATGAGGAGAATCATAATGGCTATCAGAAGCACGACAAGAAGGACGGTGCAACGCCCAAAAGGGAGAGGGTATGTTGACTGTGATTGTTAAGATCCCCAGGGAGGGAAATACTTCTTCAGACGATAGCCATTGATCAGGAAAGGATCATTAGAGACATCAACGGTCTACACGTGAACAGAGTCGTTAGGATTGACAGCAAGTACCTTGTACGGGCCCATCCACCGTTGTTGGAGCTTGCTAGGAAACTTGCCAAATCTTGAATCATAGGCTAGAACAAGATCACCTTCTTTGAACTCCTTGTGCTTGATGAAACTGTCATGATAAGCCTTGCGTCGCACTTGAGTGGTTTCCATGCACTGTAGGGCCATCCGCCATATCTCGTCCAAGCATTCCAAGTGCAGGAGACGGCGTTGTAGTGACTCACTATCTCCCAAGCGTTCTTTAACTACCACTCGCAAAGAGGGCAATTCCAGCTCAACAGGGAAGATGGCTTCTGTACCATACACTAGCTGGAAAGGGGTCTGTCCTGTTGCTGCCTTATGGGAGGTTCTATACGCCCAGAGGGCCTCTATAAGTTGATCATCCCAATCGCGACGATGTGCGGCAATCGTTCTTGTCAGAATCGAGCAAAGGCTGCGATTGGTGACTTCAACTTGGCCATTGGCTTGCATAATATATCGGTTGATCTAATTTAGAGGGGCCCTTTTGACATAGTACGGCACCTAGCCCTTCAACTGATGCATCGGTGTCACATGAAATTCCTTCATCCAATCAGGGGGTTGCAAAATAGGTGCTTGGATCAGGCATTGTTTTAGGGTATTAAAGGCTTCTTTACAGTCATCCGTCCAAAGGAAATCAACTTCTTTCCTTAGGAGCTTGTGCAGAGAGGCTGCCTTAGTTGCAAAATGTGCAACAAATCTTCTGTAATAGCCCACATGGCCAAGAAATCCTCTTAATTGCTTGAGGTTTGTTGGTGTTGTTAAGGCGGCAATCTTCTCGATCTTCGCCGGGTCTGGGTTTGAGAGAAATCCCATACTCTCGGCATCTGTCAACGTTGCTCTAGGTGTCCCCAATGCTCACGGATCAAACTATAGACACAAAAGTTATCAAGATACACCTCAATGAAATCATGAAGATGATTCTGGAAGGCAGCCATCATTACACATTGGAAGGTGGCAGGAGCATTACAGAGTCCAAATGGCATCACTCTATAGGCATAGGTCCCCCATTCTGTGGTGAAGGTTGTTTTGGATTGGTCCTCTTCTGCAATTTGGGCTTGGTTATATTCGCTGAATCCATCCAAGAGGGAATAAAGCTCATGGCATGCTACTGTGTCCAACAATTGGTCTATAAAAGGGATAGGAAAATGATCATTCTTCGTCTTCGAATTGAGCTTTTGAAAGTTGACACATATTCGAAGTTTCCCGTTTTTCTTGGGTACTACCACAATGGGCAAAACCCATTCACTGTTAGCCACGGGATAAATGAACTCGACTTCAAGAAGTTTCAATAATTCGGCCTTCACCAGAGTAGAGTAATTAGGATTCATGCGCCTTTGTCTTTGCCTTACAGGTTTGGCATCAGGCTCTAGGTCAATGTGATGCTGGCATACTGTGGGATCAATCCCCTTTAGGTCTTTGTATGACCAAGCAAACACATCTAAGTTCTCCTTTAATAGGTCTCGCAGGACCACTAGTTCTTCTTTTGGAAGATTAAGACCCACTTTCACTTGACGTTCAGTACCCTCAGTATCCAAGAACGTCACTTGTCTTTCACCTTCCACTTCACGGATAAACGTCCCACGGTTTGCTTCTGGATAGAGGTCTGACTCTTTCAAGAGAGTAGTATCCTCGTCTGATGTCCCACTAGAACCAGTGTCCTCCTTCTGAACAGATGACTCATTCGTCTGTTTAGGTTGCTGAAAAGGTATCAAAGCTTTGTTTGCTTCGGTGTAAGTGGCAATTTCTTCTGGACTTAGGGATTCATCTTCAGAAGATGTATCCAAGAATGTCACATAGCACGGACTTTCTAGAGGCCGTGGCTCTGAGGGCTTTGGCTTCTGTTGACAAGGGGCATTATCATTGTCTTTTCTCTGGACTGAACAGTCAGGGCGATAGAAGCCACTGGTGAACTTAATTTTTATGCTTTTAATCCATTGCTTATACAGATTCTGCATGTTTTGTGGTCCATTGGCCAACCCAAATGAAACCATAGTCATTCCATCCAACATCCTGATATCTTCAGCCTCTGAGGTCTCTGTAGGGACATCAACAGGATCATCCGCTATCAGAGAAAATTCTTCATCTGCACTTTCATAACCTGCTTTATTTTCTTCCTCATCATTTTCATCCTCTTCATCTGGCGACTCTGTCATTGCTGCTGTAGAGGCTCTGTAGGAGAAGAATAGATCTTCTGTCTCTGCATCTGCTTCTGCTCTTGTCAGAGCTTCTGACTCTACTTCTAGCTCTGGCTCTGGCTCTGGCTCTGTATCTATTACTGTCTTTGTAACCGTCTCTGTATTCGCTCTGTCTCTGTTTTGTAGCCGCTCTGTATCTGCTCTGCCTCTATACTGTCTCTGCTCTGTAACTATATTGTCTCTGCTCTGTCTCTGCTCTGTCTCTACGACTGTCATGTAACAGGGAGAACAATACATCCATGTTTCTATTTCACTGTCAGAGGTGATTTTCGAAGTTAATTCTAGTTGAGGCAAGAGATATTCTCCCATGGACAAGGATTTTACTTCCCTTGGCAGTTGGCTTACAATGCCCACTGTCAGGGACTGTGCCTCTGTTTTCTTAGGAAATATCTGCTTAACAGCCTCTTCATCTCCTAATGTACCATCTGTTACTTGTTAGAGGAGTCAGTTATGACTTCAATGGATGTGGATCCATTGCCTTTTTGCGATCCATACAGCTTTAATACCGCTTTATTGGGTCCTCTGCCTAGGGTTAGGGTTCCTTTGAACCAGTCCGTCCTGGCTCTTGCTTCAAAAAGCCAAGGTCTTCCCAACAACAGCAGAGGGTATGAAGTCCCATAAGAATTTGGTTTAACTACCAAATATGTCAGCCAATAGTCTCTTCCTGCAAGGGTCGTTTTTACGTATGGAAGGATGCCCAATGGTTTGACTCTGCTTTGGTCTGCCAATCTGATAAGCCACTGCGTAGATTGAATTCCTTGCAACCCTAAGTCCTTCATTGTGACATCCGTCATTATGTTTACCGATGAGCCTCCATCAATCAATGCATCTGAAATGAAGCATCCTTCTATCCATACACTAATCTCTGAGGTTCCAGGATCTAGGAAGGCATTAGCCACATCTACTTTCTTTACAGGCTACGGGGCCTTATTGGTCTTGGTCATCGTTGAAGGAGCGATCCTTAGTCCACGTCTTCTTATCAAGTTGCCTTTGAATTTCTTTCGGCAGCTGGGAGACAGCATCAGCACTGTTGGAATGTTAAGTTTGGTTTAAAAGTGTCTAGGTCTTTGACCAAGTCATAATCTTTGATAGGATCCACAGGCTTCTCCAACCGGCTGGGGAATGGGGCTACACCCATTTTCATCTTTTCTTTTTCTTCTAATAGTTGTTGCAGCGGCACTTCTTCTTTTTCTAAAAGTGCTTCTATATCTTCTATCTCCTGGGCCTCTGGTCCTGTCTCTAGGACTGTCTCTGTATCCCTCTGTAGCACTGTAGTGCTCTGTAATGTACAGTTCTGTTATGTACTGCTCTGTCCCTCTGTAGGTAGATTGAACTTCATAGTCTTGGCAGGAGAATTATCTTCATTCTGAACCACTAGTTCCTTCTTCTTGGTACACGTAATAGCGGCAACTTCCAACTCGACCAAATTGGAAGCAGGCTCTTGTACCTTCTATTGGCTATCAGTGGCATTGGCCTTTACAGGGGCTGGACTAGGACAGTCCTTTGCAGTGTGGCCTTCTCCTTTGCATCAGCTGCATAAAGGCTTGTAATCCACAAATCGTCTAGGGTTTGGACAATTTGGGGAGATATGTCCCTTTTCTCCACACCTATAACATTCCACCTCTGATCTCTGACCACTGCTAGACTCTCATCCTATGTAACTTTGAGAGGAAAACCTCCTTGGACCAAAATTAGGACCAAACTCCCTAGGCTTTGGTCCAATATCCTGTGTTGTCATTTTGGATTCCAGCAAGTTGAATCTTGCATTTTCATCCTTCTATCTTCGTTCATGCATCTCTTTTAGAGAGCAAATATCCTCTGTATGGTTCTTCCACAAACAGTAGGAACAGAAGGCTCCAGGAATGGTGGGTTTTCGGGTACATTCAGTGGCTAAATGTCCTACTTGATGACACTTCTCATACCATGTATTAGAACACATCGCATCTCTTCCAGCTCCTGCAGGAGTAGATATATTGGTAGTATTCACCTTCAACGTCTATAGCTGCTCTGTAATCACATCCAGAAGCTCTTTCTTGATACTTGCAACTGAGTTGGATAAGTACTCCTTCATATTTTCACCTGCTGAAGTACTTGTAGTAGGGTTTTGGGAAGCATCTGTAATTACTACATAAACTGGTTGGGTTGATCCAAAAGGTCCTCTGTTTTGACTCTAATTGAGAGCTCCTGTTGAGACTTGGGGTTGTTGATTCCACTGTTGTTGAGTCGCCATTGGAGGAACTGTTTGAGGCCACTGTTGTTGTGGTTGAACCATCATTTGAGGCACTGTCGTCTGCAGTGACCACACTAGATTAGATGCATTATACTGTGGCATTGTTTGCATCTGGGGATAGGGATAGGGAACTGTCCCTAGGACTGCATTTGGTGGGTATACCATTCCTGGCATGGGAGGAGGTAAGACTCCTCTTCCTGGAGTCATTGACAGCCTTGCTTCATCTTCGTCATACAATCTTGCACCTTCCACTGCAGCTTGCAGATTGACTGGTCTTCTTAATTCTACGAACTTGCGAACCTCTGGTTGTAGGCCCCTAAGAAACACTCCTTTTTGGATTCCTTCGTCCAAATGATGGTTAGTCCATCTCTTCAGGATGGATTCCATTCGTGAGACATAAGCTTCTACTCTTTCTCCAGAGGACTGACTTAGATTCATGAACTCCTCTCACATCCGCTCTTCAAAACCTTCACGCCTGAATTTAGTGAGGAAGGCCATCCCATGTGCCAAAAGTTCCTACTGATTGTCTCTCATACCACTGAAATGCCGCACCCTTGAAAGTGGCGGGGAATATTGCTAACCAATGCTCAAGGGTCCTGGCATTGTTAGCCACACATGCTACCATAAGCTCTGCTACATAAAGATTAGGGTCTTCATTGTACTCTCCCTTAAAAATGGAACTACATTTGCTGGCTTGTCATCAATATTTCCAAGACGAATCTGACTATGAAAGGGACCTTGAGTTGCCAATTGGGACTTCTGTAAAGAGTGCTTTTAGGGTATCAAAGGAGGCTTCTGCTACGAGCTCGTTCTCAGCTTTGATTTTTGTCTTCTCTCTTCTCACATACCTCTGGACTCGTTCTAACACTTGCCTCTTTATTGCATCATTCATCAGGGGGTTGGCTTCAACTAGTTGATCTGGACTCAACAAGATAGTATCAGAGGGGGCTTCAATCCTGATGGATTCTCTGGCCAACATCTCTTCTACTTCCTTCTTTTCAACATCTCTGAACTCAGCTTTCAAACCACTACAGAGGGGGAGATATTCCATTCTGAAAGTATCAAAACTCATTCTTCTTAGGATTGTTGTTGCGTCATTATAATAATGCCAGCTTCTGAGGGTTTCAATAGTGTATGTTGTGAAAAACACTCTATCTACCAACTTCCAGTGGGTTGCTAATTGAACAAACAGAAGATTATCAGTGCACCAAGCATCCCACGTATCTTGTCGTTGAGCATCCACGAACAAATTCCAAGTCTTTTCCTTCTTGTCTTTGTGAATCTCCACAGATCCAGACTCCTGAAGCTTCTTCACAATCTCCCACTTGATGATGCCTGGAAACTTCTCAATGAATGCAAAATCTTCCATGGGTGGTCATTCTCTTTGTTTCTGCTCTTCAGTTTGTTCCCAAATAGTTTTCCACCAAGATGCAAGTTTTTGTTGCTTCAACAAGAAGAGGAAACAGTCCACCACATAAAGCATGCATCATGATGGTGATATGTTTCAGCCATTGTGGGATGAACTTCTTGTGGAAAGTGGCTTTGATAATGAGAAATTCTAACTCTTCAGTGGAAGAAAGAACTTTACAAACATCCATTGAATTTTCCTCTTCTTGTTGACAATGCCATTTCCTTCATTTTCAGCCTCTTCTGGTGCTTGTTGATGGCAAGTTTCCCCGGCTGCGCACCAAAAATATGGAGCCCCAAGAGGAACACCAAGGAAAAGGGAATTCTCTTGCAAGAAAATCTATCTTGTAACATCAAAAAGCTTTTATTTCATTCTTTTGATCATCAAAACAAAGAAAACAGCAATTCTTCACGCAGCATCATAGTAGATTTCTCCCACAGATTTGATAGAATCAACCATAATCTTCAACATCTTCATAGAATCCATCAATATAACAAAGAACAAAAATGCATACATCATATTTTTAATGGAAATAAATCACATAGTATTCATCTTCAATGTCTTCATAGTTCTCTCTCTCTATCTCTCATATACATTTACAATGTTTTGATAGAATTGACTATCTCTGACTCTCTCTCTCTTTCTCTCTCCATCAATAGTACACCATATCCTCACTAAAATACTCTCATAATAACCCTAAATAATCCTTCTTAGGTCTTGGATGCACCTCCCAAGAGGTATGTCTAATATGAAGAGTCACCAGAGCCACTACAGTGTCTTTGCACAGCTCATTACTGTCATTGTCACTTAGTCTTCTCTTCAGTCTTCAGCAGCTGCTTCTTCCACTTGTTTTAGCTCTTTTGAACTTAGATTCATCCTTTCCAAAGGTTAGAAAACTTTTCCAAAGTCACACATACATTCTACAGAACACTTACAGAAGGTCTACAGAACAGTTACAGTAGAGTACCAGGACAGCTACAGTACAGTTACAGTACAAAGACAGAGCAGAGACAGAGGGTCTACAGAAGGTCATCAGAACCTCATAACTCATACTCAAATCATTCCAAACTATCAAAAACTATTCAATAAGCTTTCAAAATATCTCAATCTTCATCAATCATCAATTCATGCTTCATACAGAAGACAATCAGAACAAAACAGAAGCTATTCATAAGATATACAGAACCAATCAGAAGCTCAACAGAACCTATCAGAACATCGCAAATCTTCATATATCTACTAAAAATCATCATGAAATTCCAAAACATAATCAATATCATCCAAAACACTCTCAAATACTTTCATTAACAACCATACATAACTCTAAATCCATCAAAAATCAATCATTCAGACCTCAAAATAAACAAAAATCAATCAAAAATTCAGTCTTTTTCCACTCTCAACACGAGCTTTTGAAGTAGACACAGAGGATTTTGATATAATACATTGGATTTTCCATCCAACTTAAAATCATGATGTGATTGAGTGCCAAGAAGTAGGATAAGAGCTATTTATAGAGGGATTTGGGAGCTACAAGGTCAAAAGGAGCCAACTCTAGATATCCTTGCTTATAGTTCATGTCTCCAACTACATAGTTGAGCTCAAGAAATTGGTATGTTTACTATGTTTGCTTTGAGACATGCAATGGTTATGTGAGAGAGAGCCATAACTGTGTTGCTTGAAGCACTTGAAACTATAAGCATTTCATTGAGTCCGGCATCGATATCTTTTGAAAGCAATAATATTTTGGTTTTGTTTTTGGGACCAATCGAATCTAGAAACTAGGTGCATACTCTCTATGTCAGGCAATGGAATAAGATCTTAAATTTTGAAACATCACATGGATTTAGCTTAGGATAGGTGAGTGGAGAGACAATTGATTCATCAATTATGTGAGTTGGATGTTTGTTTGGAGTTGTAGGTGTTTTGATTTTCTTAGAGGAAAGAAAATCTTGAGAAATTAAGGTTCAAAGGCTTGAAATTTCAAAAAACATTTTCATTTCTATAAGCCCACAGAGAGAAAATAATAAGGATGGGGTTCAGAAAGTAAGGGGCATAGGATGAATCTTTAGCCTTTTGAGTGGCAAAGCATTCACATTTGCTTTTGAATTTTGTGTTAGGATTTTGTATTTGTACAAAAGCAAGTGGATTGAAAGGTCATGGGTGGTGGAATTATAAGAATTTGCAAAACAAGAGAAGGGAGGAACAAATTATAGTGTGCATGGCGGGGGTAGAGAAAGGCAAAGGAGATAAAGAAAGGCTTAATTGTGACAAGGGACATTCTTGATCCCATCCAAATCATGAACTTGCAAGTATGGTTTCCATAGCTTTTTGTTGTCTGATTTCCATACTCATTGAATTTTTTATTTCTTTACTCTTTGATATTGTCCCTTGAGGTCTCCCTATGACATCCACCCTTGGAAACCTTGAGCCATGTAAAGGGAGAGGAAGACCTCTTAGGCCTATGTGTGGAGACCACAAATGAAATCAAGGCAAACAACAAAGCCATTGGTCTTACTATCAACCATTAGGCCATCGGCTAATCCAAAGGCCATTAAGATCTTATAATTGGTGCTTTATGCTAAGGCCTATAAGGCTTATTTATTGATTGCGAGAGCATAGGCAATATAGTAGGCCAAAAGGCCTTCTTATCGCCCATTAGGTTGTCACCTAGTGCTAAGTCCACTAAGGCCTTTTTATCAATAGACAGTTTCTTTAGACTAAGGCCATATAAGTCTTATTATTGGTTGAAACCGTTCACCTAATACAAATGCCAATTAGGGCTTATTTTTTAGTATAAGGTCATCGCCTTATAACAAAGGCCATTAAGGCCTTGTAATTGGTCATAAGGTAGTCGCCTTATAACAAAGGTCACTAAAGCCTTCTAATTGGCCATAAGGATGTTGGGTAACACAAAGCCACACATGCCTCATTATTTATTCATGAGGCCATTAGACTATAACTTATGCCATCAAGGCCTTGTAATAAACCTAATAGGACGCTTTAATAGGTATTTGGCCAAGACAAGCCATTGACTAAAACAATAATCGATTGTGAGGTGGTTTGGAAATGAAAAGGCTATGAAGGCCTTAATATTTTGTTGATTGGGCCCATTGAAGTCCATAAAGGCCACATGATTTATAGAATCAACTGATTGGGCCATTTGAGGCTAGAAAGGCCATGAAGGTTATGACATTGATTGACTAGGGGCCATAAATGCTAAATAGACCATTAGTTTTGAAAAATAAGATAATAATAATTAATACATGGCCATAAGGCCCACAAATCAAATGATTAAGCATATCCAAGGGCATATGCCTTATATTAGGTTGTTTAGGTTGTGGGACATTCATTAAGGCCATAGGCCTTATAATGGGCCATTAGAACAATTAGGCTCACTAAGGCTAATAGACCTAGTATTTGACAGCCCAAAATAGCATAATCTAAGGTCAAGGCCCACTATTAGCCAATTTCGCCTCAAGGTCATAACACTCAATCAAGGTTGCTTAGCCCCATAAATGGTCATTAGCCAACATAAAGATCACAAGACTATGGAAATCATAGGCCTAATTAAGGCTCAAGAGTCAAGGTAAAGGGGATGCGGTCATGCCAATAGGCCATAATGGCAAAGGCAATAACTTAAGGCCCTTACAAGGTAGGGTTCCACCAAAAAATTAACCATGAGAGACTAAGACTTATTGCTGAATCCTAAGGGTTGATGTTTATTCAACTAAGTTAGGAACTTGAGCCACTTAACTTAGCCATTAATAATGGAAACCATATAACAACCAAAGAAGGGCCTAGTTAAACCACTAGCAAAGGCCAATGCCCAAGGCTTGGGCACATTAGAACCACGAGTTGACCTAAGAACATGACAATGTAAATGGAGGGCTTACTAGGCACTATGAAATTTTTCTAACACCCAAAAGTCAAGACCCCATTGCATAGCTCTTTGACCAAGGACAACGGACTTGAGTCTATGAAGACCTTAACAACCAACATCGAAGGAGTAGTTTTTGTGGATCACATAGCTATTCTACCTAGGACATTTGAAAAGAAAGCAAACCAAATAGATGCTTGAAATTCTTGCTTAGAGAACCATTAGGTGCCTTATCATGTGACATTGCCTTTTAAACCTTAGCATATTTGGGATTATCAAGGGTACAGATGTGAGTATAAGGATTGACCTCCTACTTGCAAGAATATTAGGATGTTCTTATTGCAATTATGTAGGGAGACTCAAATAGTTAGTTCAATCAAGGACATGACAAAAGATTGAGGGAGACCTAAGAAATTCTAACCTTTGACATTATGAGAGACTGAGATAACTCTAAGATTGGTGACATAAATCATACTACGGGTTGAACCACACAACATCTTGACCCATCAGAGATGGTGTCCTTGAAGAAGCTTAATATTCTTCATTGCCCTTGCAACCCTCGATAAGTGCAAAAAAAGTCTTACATATAGTCCCCAAGAATCCTAAAACTCTTACATTTGTGGAATATCAATCCATAGTCATAAGGAAAGACTGAGTGTGCACCAAATAGTACTTGAGATGCTCAGTCCAAACAGTCCAAAGGACTAGAAGACATGGTCTCTTACCATGATACACTATGCCCACTTGTTGCTAAGATGTATCCACCTTGACATAGCAATGATAGAGAGGGGATACCACACCAAGTGGCACACTTGAAGCCTTAATTCTCAAAACTCATGTGGTTCAAAGCAAATTAAAACATGCAATGAGGGAACCCCACTCTCTTGCATCATGGATTGCAAGAAAAATCTTTTAGGAGGTTGAGGCTCATTATGAGATTCAAGGTACAAACACAAGGGATTCCTTTGTATCAATAGACCCAATTTCAAGAAATAATTGAGTAGGGATTGGAATGAGGGAGTTGTGTGAGCATTCATAATGAGTTCCAAAGCAACCACCTACCATGTGGATTTGACCATCTATGTTCAAGTTAGAATGGAAACATTGAATCATCTGAGCATCTCAAGTGCTAAAGTCATTGAAATTGAAGTCAAGTGTCTAAAGAATGTTTTGTACATTTGAGTTTTAATGTTTGCTTATGAATTGCATTGGAATGAAGTGAGAAGGTTTGATTGAGCACCATTTTCATAAAAGCAATTGCGCTGTGCTTGTGAAAAATTGAAAGCTTGGTTGTGCACTACACACCATCAATTGCACAAAGTGGTAAGACGATTGGTTTTTATTGCTCACAAGAATATGAAACACATAAGAAGACTATTTTTTTAAATGCTATCAAAATAGTGAGAAAACTAGAGAAGCCAAGCAAGATAAAATGAAATCTCAAACCTAGATAATTGACCCAACAAATACCATGTAGTGAGAGAAGGAAAGCATATAGAAAGAAAGCCAACTATTGGTAACCTTTGAAGAGAAACCAATAACAAAAATCCCCAACTATTAATGTGATCTACTAGCCAACAAGGGCTAATTGGTGATAACCATCTCACCCTAGTGAATACACACGCTAATCAAGGACCAAACTCCTAGGAATGAGAGTTGTCTTCGTTGGGAGCATCTACCACCCTATCCAATCTTATTTGAATAATTGAAACCTTAGTCACATAAAAAAAGAAGGCAACTATGTCAATCTTGATCTCAAACCAATGGAAATATAGTAGTTTAGCATAATACATTCAAAAAATGAGGATAGTGCATGTGGACATATCAATGCATGAGATAATAATAGACCTAAAAGAAGAACGAAGGCTAGGAAAAGATTTATTGTAGCAAGTCGCTAGGTTCACACAAGCACAAAGAGTTGATAGAAAAATAAGAGAGGCTAAACTAAACCAAGACTTGTGTATCTTGGTGTTCATTAGAAGGACTAGACTAGGGACTACTATAGATAGGGAAAGATCCCTCAAGGAAAATCTCAGACCAACTAAACTCTTGACTAAGTAGTTGTTGTTGTGGATAAGTTACCCAATGAGTGGAGTAGTGTGGCATTACTTGCTTCAATCCTAACTAGATTAGGGATAGCACCCAACACCAAGAGCCAAGAAAAATTCCCTATCATCATGAAACAAGTCAAGAAATACAAAGCAAGAGATGATTTATACTCCTCCATGGAGTAGTTCGAATAAGTTTGCAAGGCCAATAAGCTCCAAAACATTGGCCAATGTGCACAAGCTTTTGGGTTGTATCTAGAAGAGAAAGGGCAAACTTGATTTACTAGCCTTAATGATGTTGAATGCAATGACTTTGACACACTTAAGGACCTCTTCATCAAGCGATTTTCATAAGTGTGATATGCTGACAAGTTGATCATCAAACTCATGAATGTAAGTCAAAAAGGCAAGGAAGAAATCCATGATTACATCACTCATGTTTGAAGTCTCTATAAGAGGATTCCAAAAACCAAATGGTCCACTCAGAAAGCAGTCTCTTCATTATTCATTAATGGGATTAAGAATGAGGAACTTTATAAAGCACACAAGTAATTTGAGTCTGTAAAGAAATACAATAGCCAAAGTTTTTGAAGAGGCAATTTGTGTTGATGATGTATTGATGACCTTACGACCACAACAATGATAAAAGGAAAGCAAGTTTTGGTGGAGGTAGAAACATGTGCTCTAAAAATGAAGGAAAAGGGAAGCACACAAATTTGTAAATATCCTGATATGAAGCAATAGTTGGCCATCATGGATAAGGTTAGAAAAGGTGGGTGAGAGAGGCACAAGTGCATCTTTAGGATGCTCAACCAATAATAGAAGATGAATTATAGAACTTCTCAACAGTAAGCCCATCCACTTCTCCCATGTATATCAGGTCAAATGAAAATTGAGTGTTGAAGGTACCACATCAAGAGCCAAGTGGCACAACTATTGAATACCAAACCAAGCCATCACCGCTGGAGGCAAGGTGTTGAAGGATACAAGAAGGAAAAACAAAGCATGAGCTTACTTGCTACATTAATCTCAACCCTAGTTTCCATACTATTATGATAGTTATGTTGAAGAAAAAACCTTGCACTTTGGGAAACATTAAAGAAGTTGATAAAAGAACCAATGCCACCAAAGATAGCAATCATGCAAAACCACAACAGTGACATGACCCTCAAATAAACACCTTTTGGGAAGGATGGAGATGTACATAGTTCTTTCCATCATTGTATTAGGGGATTTAACAAAAAAAGGGATTGTCACAAGGGGGCAAGAGTTAGCATTCTCAACCATGCAATTCTACAAGCTTCAGATAATACACTGGTGGAAGTTGCACACTTTAATGTTACAATAGCCAATGGAACAAAGGTCAAGCAATTCAAGGTATTGAAGGATTGACCTATTAATATCATAGAAATATAGTTCTCTCTAAACTTCATTGTCATGAAGGAAGTAGACTATGATATCCTACTTAGGACCTTGGATGAGAAACACATTATTAATCAAGGATTAGGGGCAACAAGCTAATGTTCTTCAACAATCACATGGAGGTAGTTAGGATTGAGATGCATACATGCTAGTAAACCTAGACATCATCTTTACCTTGTTGAAAGGTGAAACTAAAGCCACACCACTCATTAAATATATCATCTATCATGACAATGAGTGAGACTAGATAGATATACTTGCTACTATTGAATGGCCCTTTTTGAATGATGAGGATGACTACAAGAGTGTAGCGAATAAATTGAGAAATGTACAGGAACAAAGAGACGGGATAAACACACAAGGCAAAGATCTATCATCAATCCCAATTTATATGATGGCAAGAAGCATTAAAAAAACTCCTAGCATGCTCTATCATGTGCCTTTAAAAAAAATGGAGCCAATCAAGATTTTGAAATTTTTGAAAAGTAAACTATGAAACAACCACCATGTAAATTTGAAGCTGCTTAAGGAGCTCTTAGAAGTTAGGCAATGAAAGTGGACTAAAGTACATGACCTAAATCTACTCTACAATTGGACCCTCCTAGAACAATGCACTGTATTGAAGGATGAGGCAATATTTGATTATGAATTTTTTTATGTCGTAGACACAAAAGCTCTTATTGAAGGATGAAGCAATATCTAATGATGAATTTTTTGATGCAGTAGACACAAAAAGCTCTTACAATAACTGTGAATCCAAGGGAGAAGCTTGAGTCATCATAGAGTTTGACATGATTGACGATGGCATTGAACAACACACAATAGAGCAAATTATTGTTGATTTCAAACCTAGAAAGATACATGTACTAGTTATTGATGGAATGACTGAAATAGACTAAATAGGACTTGTCTAGAGTACCTTGAAGTGCTAGATTATGAGTGAGCAAGACTCAACCAAGAAAATCCAATAGCATTATACAATGTTTGGGTTGAATCCAAAGTGTGACTACTAGGGGAAAAACCCTTGTTCAACAAAGATTGCTGTAGTAAAGACAGTTTCTTAACTATGAAATACTCTTGAAATATTGCAAAATCCATGATCAAGGTAATCATAGCTAATTCTTAGATTAATGTGTAGAATAAATACAATAGGAAAAATGGAGATGGTAGCAAGATACCCACCTCTTGCAATGGTGGAACAAGGTACTCACCCTTTAGCTATGGTGGGAGGTCCAAGAATAGGAGTCCTCAAGAGAAAAATCGACTAATGACAAAAAGACAATGTACACAATTACATTCTTAGCCTTTTATACTCCATCCTAATCCTATGCTAAACCTACGCTTTGTACGGAACTTATTTGCTCTATTACAAACCATCCCCTCCTAAAGAAGCTTTTTCCTCAAAGCCTACAAAATATGAGAGAATTTACAAGGAATAGTTAAAGGATAGCTTAGTGCCATGTCAACCCATGATGAAGTATAAGTCCATGCTAAAATAGAAGTCTTCATGCCAAAGACAACAAATCTAGTGAACTGTTGTAGACTATCAAAACATGGTTTCCATTAAAAATTCCCCATAACTTGTAATAGAGGATTTTGATGAACATGACTGAATTGTTGCTATAAAGTAGAAACCATAAGGAGCATGTTCATCACATAAAATTCAATTTTTGTTACCAAGAAGGTAATTTAATTCATGATAAAAAATTCACATAATAAGTAGTCCACTGTCCTGTAACTATATAAAGTGTACCATTTTGAAGGGTTTTTATCTTCTTTGGAAAGAAGAAGAGTGAATAGACAAGACTGAGTATTGATCTCTCCCTTCAACTTCTTCATAGAGTGAGCTCCATTTGTTTATGACCCACCCCATGCAAAGTTACTTTTTGTTCACCCTAAGAAATTTCCATTTGCATTGAATTCAAATCCATGGTGAACCTTCTAACTATTCTCAACCAATCACAACTAATGATTATATCAATGGATCCCATTTCTAAGGCTATAAGCAACTTGAATAGTATATGATAGTGACAACTTGATGGGAGTGCATGGACACGTCCATATCCATAAGTAGCTATATTTACAAAACTATATATGTTGTCTATATCCACAAGAATATAGGCAACTCTACCATTCACAAGCCCTTTGAGTTGAAGAGTATTTTTACCTCCACTACCAATCCGTGCATCATGAGAAATAGTGCATAACACTGGAAAACCACCCAGGTTGAAAGGAAACTTGTCCATAATATCATAAAACTCCTCATTTGTAACTTCATCTTCATGTGGCTTCTCTAATGTAGGCATAGATGACATTTGAAAATATTTGCCTTCATTCGCATCTTCATCCGATCCATCTTTAATGATCATACTAAGTTTGTCACTCTTTGATTTGCATTTTGTCTTATGGTCAAGGGTCCACTTATCCCCTCACTTGAAGCACAAACCTTTGATGTACACCTCCTTCACTCTATCATTAAATAAATGCTTCCCTTGTGTATTACTAGATGTAGGTTTTCCACCAAAGTTTATTATTTTAAAATATGATTTCATTTCAACACTAGGCCTAGAATTCATTTTGTTTTTTGCACCATAAACTATAGGAAAAGTTGGAACTTTGATGTAAGAGTTTTGGAACCTTTCTTCTTGTTTGAAGGAATCTCTTTGTTGGCTGAATTGCTATCCCAACCTTGAATATGGATTTGAAGGTATGCTTTCCACAGTTTTAGGCTGAAAAGAAGACACGTCTCTATGATACTTTTGGATGTACCTTTCATCAAGTTGAATTGCCTTATGCATGGGCTTGGACTCCATGGCACCAACCTCTAAGATGTAAATCAAGTCCACAAATGTATTTATTCACTTTGTTAAATTTATAACCCCTTCCATATACATTGATAGATTAAGAAACATGTTAGAATACTCCCATATGGACATTTCTCTTTGCTTTAAATCATACCACCTTCTTTGTAACTTTTTCATTTCCATGGGAGACACAAATACATCAAGCATTGCCCTCTTGAAGTCTTCCCAAGTGACAAATTCTTCCCCAATCCTTTGCATGTATCTCCATTAACTGAGGCATACCCTTCAAGGTGAAGGGCTACATGATAGATATTTGCTTCATCGCTCCTTGGGTAGAATGTAAAGTACATTTTTAGCTTATTGATCCACCCCTCCCATTCCGTAGGTGAAGAGTCATTGTACGCCCGCTCATTCTAGGGTGGAGATGGATTTGTATTGGGTTGTCCATACAATTGTTGTCTCCATAACTCTTTATTCCATGAATATTAGTAGGGCTATCCATTTTGGTTGCTACCAAAACTATGAGGAGGGGGCTAAGCAATTCCATGATTAGAGGGGATGCTCTCTAGGTGCTTGATCATGGGTAGGTCTTCATCCATCATGCCTTTCTTCTAGATTTACTTCCACTCTCCTTGGCAAAGGATGAAGCTAAGTGTAGAAGGACTTATAGAATGGATCACACCCATGTAGAATACTCACATTCATGTTATTTAACTCCTTGGATAGTCATTGGTAGTCACTTAAACCTTGAGACACATGCAATGCTTCATCCTCTTGGTGACAGTTTTAAGTATTTAATGCACTCATCCCTTTATCCTCTCAATGTTGAGTCTGGCCAACATTTGATCCATTTGGCTTTGAATGATATGCTTTTACATCCTCATTTATGAATGATGGTACTTGCAAGGAAGGCATTTGCACATGTATGACTTGTTTTGGCCCTATTTTAATGAAAATTCCCTATAAATGAGAGTGTGTTGCTAAATACCAATGAATCGTTGGATCAATCCCAAATCAGTGGAAATGTCAATCCCATATAAGTGTAATGTCTCCCTGCACCTACAAATCTTATGGGCTTTGGATCATCGAGGGTTTGCAAAGTTCCTCTTAGGCTGGGATGACATACCCCTTCAAGGTCATAATCAGTAAGGGAGGGTCACCTCTCTTTTAGCTTATTGACTCACCTAACATTGGCTTTTTCTCACCTACATGGCAAGTACATGCTAAGCCTAAGCAAATATGTATGAAATGTAGGGTTGAAATGAGTCTTTGTACTCTTCAATGATATGCAATGATTGATAGGTACAAAAGGCTGACATAGAATGTAAAAGGGTAGGAAATAACCCCTCAATAGTGACTCATTGCTTTACAATATTTCCCACTTACCATCATGGTTATTTTTCAATCTTAGTGATCAATGAATCACACAAACACAACAAGATCTATGTTAGGCACAATAATGTTTCCAATGAATCAATTAGAGCATCAATAGAGCACTAAAATTTATGGGTAGAATAGATAGATGCAAGCATATCACAATTAATCCCAAGAGAGGCTATATGTGCTATCCAATGTAAATGGATGTCTTTTAATCCCTCTCTTCAGCAAGTGGAATATGCCAAAAAAATGGATAGAAAGAAGTTTGAAGAGAATATAATTAGATGTAACTCTTAATGAGCAGTGATGAAGAATGTTGGTAGAGAACCAATCGGTCAATTCTCCTTCCCAACTGATCCAAATCTTCAATGCTTGTTGTAGTATTACTCCCTTGCCAGGATTAATCACTATTTTGATTAAATCCCCAATTTCTTAAGTGTTCATGAGTGCCATTTATTATCCACTATTGTCCATAATAAGAGAAAGCTCCAAATCTTGGTAGGATGAACCAATATCAATGAAGTGCTCCCGAGCCTTAATCACTCTCTTAGAAGCAAGTAAATGCTAAAATCCCCATCAAATTCACAAGAATATGATATATTTTTTATCTTCATTGCTGTCCATGTTCTTCAAGAGAGTAATATTGCCCCCATTCTTGAAATATTGCATCAATCTTTACTTAATAATGGTTGGCAATGTTGAATATACTCCTTGAATCTTTATGAGTAAAATCCCCTTCAATAGAGCAAGAATACTTGAAGATTTAACCCATAATTCATGGTTGCCCTATTTTAAACTAGTTTAAGAGAGCTTGAATAGGGTGAAAGAAGGGAATTGAAACCTTGAATGGCAAGAAATAGAGATTGCCAATGATTCGAGACAATGCTCAAGAGTAAAGAGCAAAACTTGAAGATCTAATGATGAAGATAAAAAAAATTCATTGTTGTCATGTGTATTCAGCTTTAATGCTGAAGCTTCATGCCTCGAAGATGGAATATACCCCCCCCCCCCCCCCCCCCCAATGCTTAGTGTAGAAGCTCATTTGGACCATTATCAAAGCAAAGAAGTAGATCAAGAAAAGGTTGAATTGGGTTAGAAGTCTTGTTGGAGCAGATCTGCCATAAAAATAGGTGCAATTTGCAGTCAATGGCTACTTGTATGTGTGGCTTATTACTTCAAGAATATGATGCTTGATGGAATCAAGATGAAGCATAGAATCAAGATCTAATGGCCTCCAAGGTAGGAGAAGTGATAGTGAGAAGACATGAGTAGAAATCTTCCATGGGAGCTGAGGAAAGCTTGAAGAAGAAAGGGAAAACCCTTTTTCATTGCAAAACCACACTTTCACTGTTCTCCACATTTTGTGAGCCCCATTTTGTCCAAGAATCACCAAAAGTGGGCTCAAGAAGGGCCATCACCTTCTAAAATGGTGAGATGATAGCCATTTCTTCCAAATTTCTCCTTAGAAACTCCAAAACAGTCACGGTTTGTTGCAAAAGTCATTTGCTAGTCATGATTTTGAGATAACCAAACCTTGTGACCAAACTTTCAACTCCAACTACTTGTCCTTAATGTTTGTGACTAGATTTTAACCAAAAAGTGACCTTGCAATAGGATCAATGCCATGCTCTGATAGCAACGTAATAAATATAGTTTAACCAAACCTTGTGACCAAACTTTCAACTCCAACTTCTTTTCCTTAATGTTTGTGACTAGATTTTAACCAAAAAGTGACCTTGCAATAGGATCAATGCCATGCTCTGATAGCAACGTAATAAATATAGTTTAACCAAACCTTGTGACCAAACTTTCAACTCCAACTACTTGTCCTTAATGTTTGTGACTAGATTTTTACCAAAAAGTGACCTTGCAATAGGATCAATGCCATGCTCTGATAGCAACGTAATAAATATAGTTTCTCCTAACCATGAAATACTCTTGAAATGTTGCAAAATACATGATCGAGCTAACCAAAGCTAATTCTTAGCTTAATGCATAAAAGAAATACAATATGGAAAATGAAGATGGCAGTAAGATACCAACCTCTGACAACATCATGCCACAGGAAGAGCTTGATATTGCAAGAAAAATAGGTTCAAGGGACCTCCTAACCAATGGCTTGACCTACATTAACCATGTCGGTATACATCCACAAGATATGGATCATTATGCTATCATTTGTATACAACCCTCACTTTTACCGTTGGTTGTCACAATGATAGCTAGGTATGTGCTCAAGAATACCAATACAAAAGTCAAATCATGCACTATGCAACTTTCTCCATCACTCTCTCTAAGCAATCATAGAAAGTATTGCAATCAATTAGGAGGGGGAGGGACTTTTTCAAGCTCGACTCAAAATAGCTCGAACTATGAATTCAAAATCAAATTGAGCAACCTAAGAAATGAAAGTTAGCATTCAACAAAGATCAATAGAAAAAATCTTAAGCCTTAATGTAAGTTATTATAATGATGTGTAAATGGATTTTTCTTAAATTTTCACCACAATTTGTTGTTAGGATTTTGGATATAGTAGGCCAAGGAGAAAAAGTCAAACAAGAGACAACAAGAAAATTGCTAACGCCATTTTCAGAGGAAGAGGAGCAAGGACCCAATAGGAAGGCATTAACCTAGATTCCTAGGACAAAGCCCAACTAGGGAAGAGAAAGTGAATCAGCTAGAGCATATAGCAATGATCCTTTGATCTTAGTCACAAGAGTGACCACCAAAATTGAGAAGTAACATATTGCAAAACTCACAATAGGTAAGCCTACAAACCCAACAGCAGGCAGCAATAAGAAGCACAATCAAAATTGCTAAAATTATCCGCCTCAGATAAGAAATGAAGAGGAAAGCTCATCATTAACCTACCCATCAAACCAAAAAAGGTTGCATCCGAAGAGGAGAATGAATTAGAAAAAGCTAAGAAAGAAGTGGAATGGAGATGGAAGTAAGAGGAAGAGGAGGACTAGCTAAAGAAGCAAGAAAAGGAGGACTTAGCCCTAGCCATTAGATGATCAATCGAAAAACTCTCAAGGGTAGAAGAACTAGCATTGATGGGCCTCAACTTATGGAGCTCATTAGAAGCATCTCTTAGTATGGCGGGACCTTCAATAGGCCACCAATGATAGGCAAAGGCAAGTCCATTAGAAGCCCCTCTACCACCAATTATGGCAACCACACCTTCCATCTCAATGCATACAACAAAAAAATAGCTAAGAGCAAGCAATAAAACATGATCTATGAATCAACAACACAAGTTGTCGCACTTTCTTAGGCAAGATCTGAAGAGGCCACAACCATAGGTACCAAGAGATCAACGATTGCAAATGCTAAACCTAGGAGAAAAGCTCTAAAAACACATTGAGCCTAGCACAAGGTTTTGAAGAGCTGCTACTACTAAAGGAGTTGGAAGAGCAGAGAGATCATTAGATGAAGAAAGAAAAGCAATGGAAGGAGAGAAAGAAACTCATCCAACATACCTACAACAAAAGATCAAGGAAATATTTAGTTTGAAGAAAGAATTGGTTGCATTGAAGGAGAGCAATGACAAAGGAAAGGGATATGAGGAGTTGTGGGAGCAATGTGAACTCTAGACAGAAAATCAATTACAACTTGAGAGTCGGTATGCCCAAGTCATTAAGGAGAAAGTCAAGGTGGAAGGAGAGCTAGAGGTGCTAAAACAACTACCAAGGTAACTAATGACAAAGTTGGAGAAAGAAAGCCAAATAAAGGAAAAGGAAAACATAGGAATAGAAGGCTTGTGGAACTAGAAAAGGAAATAAAAAGGCCTCACATAACTATACACAACTCTATAATCAATTATAATATGGAATCCCAACAAAGGAAAACCTTAATTCAAATTTGGAGGGAATAGCAAACCACACTAGAAATCCTCAAAAATGGTAAAACAAGGGGTTACAGCAGGCAAAGGAGAATATATGACAATGGGAGGAGAGAAATGCTGATGTAATGCACTACTTGGCCACCTCCATAGCCCAAGTCAAATAAATGGTAAAACAAGGGGTTAGAGCAAGCAAAGGAGAAGATATCTCAATGGAAGGAGAGAAATGCCAACGCAATGCGCCACTTGGCCATCTGCCTAGCAGTCGAAAGTGAGAAGAATTTGGCAATTGAAAGGGCCAAGGCAATAGAAGAAGTGATACATATACAACAACAAAGCTTCATCGACATGTTGCTTGAAGGGTCAAGGCCATGTGAGGAGGACATTGTTGACAACCTTAGAAGGGAGCTCCAACTCAATAGGAAGGTACTCAAGCATGATCTAGAAGGCAATACCCTAGCTTGAATACATGATGAGGTTTGCTATGACGAAGATAAGTCAGACTCTCGACAAAGACAGACTGATTGGGATTGTGATTAGTGAATAACCAACTCCAACCAAGTGCAAAAGAGCCACCATTATCACCTCCTACACTTTAGATAGACTTGGAGCCAGAGGAACCTGAAAAGCGAATATCACAAGAGCTAAAAATTGTTGCATGGACTGAAGGGAAATCTACTTCTTTAGAAGGAATAATAGAGTCTATGCAAAGAATAAGGAAAAAGGTACAATGCAGTAGGAGAAGGCTCACTACCACCCGTTAGCCCCAGTACTAGGCATGTCCTTCCCACAAAGAGGGGAGTAGATATCAATCTGTTGGGATAGGGATATCAACACATGGGAGCAATGGAAGACCCAATAAATCCTATTTTCAATTTTCCATGTGGACTTAGGAAGGTTCTACCACTCACTATAGTGCAAAAGATCATTTAGATATCCTCACAATTGGGGAAGAGATGGCTTCAACGAAAAACTCAAGATCTTGGAATGTGGCAAAACAAAACCAATCGAACAATAGGACAAGGTGTTTGAGGTACCAAGAACTACGAGAGGCTATAAATCCCAACCAGGATGGACCAAGAATATATAGGATGACAACATGGAAGCATGGATAGCATTCTATAATGCACTATCCTTTGAAAAGGGGGGATCCCAACCACCTCCCTTATCCCAGAAGGCATGGGGTCATCAACTATCATCCCGAAAAACATGTTAAGTATAGTTTCCCTCTAATCTTCAATATAACATTGATCATCCAGAAGATAGCCTCATGTTCCTTGAGAAAGACTTGATTCCCTCCTGTAAATGGTTCGTGGATGACTTCTCAACTTGTCATCACCATGCTTTCATTACCACATGCAACTACCTAGGATTAGTTCTTCAACTACTCAATCAAAAGAAGGTGGCTGAAGAAATGCATCCCCTCTTCTTTGATATAAATGTAGGAATTGATTAATGTGCCATGGTGAAACTACTTCTTTGAGCCACTTTGCTACCTGCATATTATTTTGAGCTATTAGAGGATATGAATACTCGCATGTTCACCGATTGTAACCACCCCTTCCTTTTGTCTAAATCCTTGGCTACAAGGGCAACACTAAAGACCTACATGATAAGCAAGGCATGCCTAGAAAGATCATTGTGAGCACTTCCTTTGCCAACATCCAAGAATAAAAAGGAGCCATAACAAAGTTCCCTTCCACAAAATGAACAAGAGAAAAGAATAAAAGTTTAAAAAAAACTTTACTAGGAACACTCAAAATCACATTACCTAGGGACCCTCAAGTTGGGCACGTCTTATGGCGATAGCTAGTGAGGTTTGTCCCCAACCCCTTGTCCTTCTCCACTTCACAAACTCACTGCACATCACAGGTAGGATGTCGTGAGGATATCAATAGACGTGTCACCTTGAGCCTTACATTGCATCTCCCCTTGCACCAACTATGTCCTCAAGTGTGGAACAACACTCCAAGCTCGAGTCGAATTTAACCCATCTTACAGTTGCACTTTCACTTGCACGATAGTCACAGCATACTAAGGCAAGCACATGCCCTTAGGGAGTGCACATCCTTTTTTATAACAAAAGTACAACTTGAAGATAAAATTAACCAACCCATCGACATCGGCGGCCTTTGTTATACAGTTCCTGTCCTTTTTCCCCTCAACTATAGACCAACTCTAGACAAGGAAGGCAAGAAAGCTAATTCTATCCACATCCACAACGGCCCAATATTGCCATGTCATTACTAGTCACCCTCATGATGATCCACCAATACCAACCACACAATGCTATCCACCAAATTGCAGAGTGCCATGAAATAGGCACATGTCTAGGAAGGGGGTAGTATTAATCCTCTCTAGGAAAGTAAAGAAAGCAAGGATGAATGTGAGACATGCAAGGAGAAACACAAATTTTTTGAAAAAGAGATTAAAAAAAGAAGGTTCATCAAGTGTTTGTAATTATAATAAGAAAATTATTTTGTACATTATTTAGGAGAGCCAAGCTCGAACCCGTGCAAATTTGGAGGAGTATGCCCAAAAAAGCAAAGTGCAGGCACACAAAAAATCAAGGTCATGTATAAAAACTAAGAAATGAAAGGATAAGCTCATTCTAATTGTATACAATCTTGTGTAGCTCTCTTCTAGCTTCTTGTTTGCATCTCACTTGAGAGAGAGAGAGAGAGAGAGAGAGAGAGAGAGAGAGAGAGAGAGAGTGTGTGTGTGTGTGTGTGTGTGTGTGTGTGTGTGTGTGTGTGTGGTATGGATGAAACTCTTGCTTCCTTTTCTTCTTCTTCTTCTTCTTCTTCTTCTACGTAAAGCTCTTGCAACAATTGAGGCTATGAAGATGGAGCTTGCTTGAGGCATATCACTTGTATCATGGAGTCATCGACAAACCTTTGTGGATAGACTACAATGAGAAGGTAGATCAATGAGTTCACTATGTTTGTTTTGAGAGTGTACATTAATTGTATGAGGTAGCCTTCTTGCTCGAAGCACTTGAACCAATAAGTGTTCCGTTAAGTCCAACATACAAACCTTGTGAAAGAGATGTCAAGAATAAATTTTTAGACAAATATGTCATTGCATTCATAAATTAAATATCATCTCACAAATAAAAATATGGAGTTACAAAATGAAAACCTAAGATA
This sequence comes from Lygodium microphyllum, assembly GCF_053477565.2. Taxonomy (NCBI): domain Eukaryota; kingdom Viridiplantae; phylum Streptophyta; class Polypodiopsida; order Schizaeales; family Lygodiaceae; genus Lygodium; species Lygodium microphyllum. Next base: position 113,582,975 of record NC_141138.1, read on the forward strand.
ATTAATAAATGTAAATGAACCCATTAACTAAGAATATGGCATAGAGCTTACAATAAATACAAAGTGAACCCATGTCATCATCCCAAAATGTCTCAATGGGCTACTAAAATATGCATGTCAAAATGATAATGTAAAACCAATGTGGAGTGGGACTATGATCCAATGCAATAGTGGCCCTGATCCTCCCAGTAGAATCAAGGTTCTAGCGAAGATGTTGATTCTAATAAGTTCGTTCAATATGACATGATCCATACACATTGTGATCTTGAGAGTTGAGATTTGCCAAAGTTCCATGGCTCATCCTTCAATAAGACCTCGCTACATGACCCCTTGGGTGCCAGCTCTAGGACTTTGTATCTTTGTATCTCTAGAGATCTCTTGTAGCTAGGTAATTCACTAGATACCTTTCTAAGGAGTAATCCAACTACTTGTCACAATCTTAAAGATTGCATTAAAATTTGCTAAATTGAAACTACTTATTTAATGAAGTACTAGAAGTTTAACCAACATCATTCATTAACAAGAAGAGATTCCTACCATAGTAAACTTTTATTAGGTAGCTACAATCTCAAAACAAAGGACATGCATAAACCAAGAAATAAAATGGAATATTGACATGAATCATCCAAAACAAGTAGCATCATTTCATTCAAAATCCAATAGCATAGTACATTGATACTTATAAGTGTTAGAACATACATGACCACCTAAAGGGAGAGGATTAAATAAAAGAACCTACCTCTAGTAGGCCATATAATCAATTCTACACAAGTATCCTCCTGACACTCCAATTATGTATCTTGCAATCTACTCAATAACTTGGCACTAGGAATCAATCAAGAGTTTGCAAAAATATACAAAGCATGCCTCCACATCATAACCCTGTAGATTACGCTCAAGCCATCATCCATAGCCTTTGTAAATATGTGGCCAATCACAATGATACAATGGTTGCTTGATTATGGGAGAGATTCTACGATAGGCATGATGTTGAATGACCCCCTAATTGTGATTGATACAATCAATCAAGGAAATTTATGGTCAATGTAGAGGGATTGATATGTATGGCTTGTATATCGAAAATCCGTGTAAAAATGATCAATTACAATTTTATGGGGTGAGGTGAGATGAAAATTTTCTGCTTCAGGTGGCAAGCCAAGAAATTTCATCAAAGTGCCCACTATGTTAACCCCATGACAATTGATTCTCTAAAATAACCAAGCCATTTGTGCTACTACACTAAACCAATGCAAGGAGCTACACGCCATGCTCTCTCCATACTAGCTACATGGCACTAATCCTCTTATCTTAATCTTCCATAAAAGTTGTACACCAACATTACATCCTACTTCTTGATCATGTCTTGCGGCTCCTACATTATGATAACATCATTAACTTCTCTAGTGCCTCTAGCTTTTTAGGTCAAAAGGCAAAGAGATGTACACTGCTATAAAAGTCTATTAATAGCAGTATGCCTGTGCGCACAACTCACCATTTTAGATTTAGACTACCACTTGCAGTTTGGCCTTCTAAAGCACATCATCATTACGTGTGCCACTGCATTAATCGCCTAGAAATAACGTAGACCATAATATGTCATTTTCATGCTGCAAAGACATATGGCAGGCATCTATCTACAGGCCACTTGTGCCAATATAAGATCTTCTAAGTATACCTTATCCCTCCTGGCATTTCGTACCATGCAAAAGAGCAGCACTATCCTCTCTGGACATTTGTCCTCCCATTTCTGTTACTCACATGTAGAGCTTCCTTGAGCGTGTCATTAATGATGTTAAATTACATGCCTTCTGCTTTTGGGGCCACCTCAGTCCATTGCCCCACATCCTTAAATTGTTTTTCTTTGCCCATTACAGCTTGTCAAATGCATGCATGAACACATGTGCACATGTGCGAGCTATATTTATCATCTTCAAAAGGCCAAAATGGCTTATGTGACATGCAAGGTTATACACATCATGCCTACAGTGGATATCTTCATCAAATAAAAGCCCCGTTCAGTGTTGCAACATAGAAAGGTTTCTGGGTCCAAGTGGCACAGTGTTCAATTCCTAGGGCAAGTACAAATGGCCAGGACCTTGCTATATGCTTTCCACAATTGAGACCCGAAGTATTGGCAAATATCCTCTCTTTCCTTGTGTATTCAAAATTCTGTCTTCAGATAGATGGCTGAAAGACGATTGCTACAGGCAGAAATTTTGCAGCAAAACAAATACCCTCACAACAATGCCAACCAGATAGTTTTAGATAGCTTTACAAAATAACGAGAAGCTTGATTTTGTAAACACAACCAGTAATCATATGACAATTTGCATCTCTCAGATGGCTGCTATCAGGCATGTAAAATCTTATATGCACTTGATGTTCTTGGTACATAGTCAGGACTAAGAGCATAGCAATTAGCAGCAGTAGTACTATATGAAGGGAGGTTGCTTTCTTGGGATGAGGGAGCAACAAATTTAAGTGGGAATCTCCCTTCATCTACTCATTCCCCTTCAAAGGTTTAAAAAAGAAGGGAATACTTGGGTGCCACACACATGTAGCTTCTACATCAATCTAAGAAACCACTCTGAAGCAGTTGAATTCAAATGCCATTGGACAACATTGCAGCGGCATGATGAATGTCAGAGAAGAAACAAAGAGTTGAAAAGAAAAAGAGTCAGGATAGAATACAAGTAGACGCCTCCTCCAGTCTTAAATATATAGGTTGGGACGTTGCTAAATCCAGGTTATAACTGACTTCGTGCTTCTGAGACCACTTCCTGCCGACACACATACACAAACATATGTCACAAAAGCAAGCTCAAGGATACGAACAAAAACAGAAATCCATCAGATGTTATAAATGAGTCAAAGTTACCTGTAGGATGGTGTCAATCACAAAACCGAGTCGATTTCTGCTGGAAGTAAATACAATGCAGATCACATATCACCACACCTACACAGCCATGGGCACCATAAACAATTGGATTTGGAAACATGGCACCGATCTGTTACCAGAAAACCGCATCTCTGAAGTCATGCCTACAAAAATTTGCTTCCTGAAAAAACCATCAATCCTCCTGTTTTTCCATAGCTCGCTTTGCTAGTTCATAACCTGCAAAGTTCATGGCTCCCAGAGGGGCAATCCAAAAAAAGCGAGGGACTGCCCCTTTAAACAAACCCAACAAACCCTCTTCACGCACAATAGTGACAGCAATGGTTGTCATCCTTGTTGATAAGCCTGGAGCTGCTGTCATTGTTCTTGTCTTCATTACATCGAATGGAGTAGTGAAAACAGCAGCGAGACCACCAGAAATGGCCCCGACAGCAATTGTTTCCCAAGGGGCTAATTCACGATTTAAAACCCGCTGCATTACCTGTTCAAATTTAAGCCATCAAAAACAGTTACATGATAGCTGAATAATTGCTTATCAACAAGATGGGTTCTATGGAAGTAATACCTTCTTGGCCTCAGCATATATGCCCATTCCTGCAACATAGAATGGTACCTCACGACAAAGAGTGGCCCCGGTACCTTTGAAAAAACCCCTTGGCCCATCTTGCTGCCATGTGCCAATAAGGGCATCACCAACACTGTCAAAAATACCAGCCTGCAACCTTTGTTTCATTACTTCACACGGAATTCGAACAGCTGTACCCAACATTGTGCTGGCAAAAGATGCCAAGGATTGCACCTGAAGAAGAAAACAGCATGACAAATTAATAACATCCTCTAGTCATGAATTTTTTTCCTCCCATACTACCTTCAGTTTCGTTCCTGTACCTGAAGCTCCGGAACACCAGGAGCCAGATTTGTTAACAGCAATTTGCTTGCTTCAAAAATGCCCGTCCGCAGACCATGACTGTTCAGAGAGTTTCATCCTTTCAGTAGCTAATTTTTTTTGGCATTAAGAATGATGAAAATGAGCTTCAAAAAGACACTAATACTTAACATGTAGAAAGACAGCAGACCTTGAAAACTGTCCTAAAATTGCAGGGATGGAACCTCTGTATAATCCACGAACTCCAATTTCTGGTAACTTTGAAATCAACTGTGGAAATGAAAGACTTGATGATGCTTGCACCCTTGTCTGCAAATAAACAAGGAAAATGGGTGCACAAGTGAGAAATTCAAGGATAGCAGTTAGCACATTACTACTTTCGATGGTAGTCTCCAGACAATGTGTGAAACTCAGAACCTAAAGGAGGTCCATCTGTGGTTTCAGGGCACTTTGAAAAGACTGCACAATATGCAATTTCAATAAACATAAAAAAGTCATAGAAGTAAAGAGACGATTGATCGTGACCATTCAGAATACACAGCTAAAAAGTAAAGGAGCTGGATACACTAAGCAGAACCATAAACGTTTACCCATAAAATGGACATCATTGTTTGCATACTATGTCTTACTTACATTGGCATCTACAACAAGAGCATGTTTCACATTTAGAACTTCGGTTTTTACTTAGTAGGAGATTGATTACATGTTGGATAGACCTGTACGTGAGTTGATAAGCTAAAGGCCATTATCACAGATGCCTTTTCTTCTACCCCCCTTATTTGTACCTTTCGTCAGACCTCTTTGGCACTTTTTCTTTCATTTGTCTCTGCAATGATGCAGTCTACAAACAATTGCATGCTATCATGAAACTTTTGTTCTCATGATATACGCCATGAACCATCCTTTTTTTACACCAAAAGCATTGGAGAACAAAAAGGAGATGAGTTGGGCTGAATCAGCCCTTTTTCTAACAGCTCATTTACACGACTCATAATCTCCTCTTGTTGGGCTGTAGTGACACTGTAGGGTGGCTTATTAGGTGGGCTACTTCCAAAAATAAGATCTATGCCATGATCTTCTAGCCTTTCAAGCGGTAGCTACCCTAAAAGTGGCTGAGAGAAACAATCAACATACATTTTCACAAATGACATGCAATCCTTCTCTAACTTAGACATGTTCCCAATATTCTCACTATCATCTTTATCCTTAGTAAAAACGAAGTACGCCAAAAGATGAATCTTCATTACTTTAGAAATGGCAGTTGTAGATACAACAAGAACAAATTCACCTTTCAACTTTACATCAAGTGTGAGTACCTTTCCCTTGTGCTGGATAGCAATCTTTTTTGCACGAGAATCAATCAATGCATGCATACGGTGACACCAGGGTATACCAAGCAATCATCACAACCCTCGAGTGGAGCAATGAAGAACTCTTCATTGTCCACATATCCTTGCATACGCAATTGAAGCTTTCCAATGAGTGGTCTGGTGGGCTCTGCATGGCCTTTACATGCCATTCCAACTTCCCCAATGGGTCCCATCTCATCCCCTCTGATGCCTAGATGGGCGGCCATGTCAATAGAGATGAAGTTGGCTCGTGCACCATTATCAAAGAAAACCAATGCATCCTGATTCCTAATTTTGCCCCATGCTTTGCACGACTCAATAGCATCATCATTGGGCTAATCACTAACAACATCGGGTACCAATCCCACTAATGTTTTGGGCTTCTTTCCTTGAGGATCCTCCCTAATTTTCTGATTTTCCAGCTTGTTGCCTATTGAACAGTCCCTTGCAATGTGACCCTCCTATTCACAAATAAAACATTTATTTGTAACCATCAATTCCCTACGTTGAGCCAATGTTTTCAAGCCCTTTCTTTGCTGTTTTGGCCACTTTTCAAGTTATTTTTCAAATCTGCCCCTTTTCTCAGCCTTAAAAAACTTTTTATTTGGCTTCTCCCCACTCTCTAGAAAGCCGGAATCCTTCCCACGTAACAAAGCATTGACTGTAGTAGCAATCTCTATGAGTTGAGACATACTAGACACAATGGATTTAATGCAAGAATCCTTGATTCTTTTGGGCAGCCCACAAATATATTTTTCCACTTGCTCATGAAGGGGTGTGAGGCAATAAGAAGTAATAGGCAGCAATGCATCCCAAAACTTCTTATTATATTACTCCAAATTCTTATATTTCTTAGCATCTGACTTATTCCCAACAGTCATAATATCCACCTCAAAGATACTTGTCAACCAATTCAATGCAAACATTTGCTTGAATTGTACCCACGTTAACAGTGCTCTACTTTGCATCAAAAGAGTGGACCACCACTGTAATGCATTCCCTTTCAAGAAAGTGACTGCCTTTCAAATCTTTGAGGACTCTGTGAAGTTTCCCCCCTGAATAAGCTGCATCAAACTACCAAACGAAAGTCAAAACTTTCAGCCTATCTTGTATACCACTGAAGGACTCAAACTTCACTGCTTTTCCACCCTCATCATAGTCTTTTGCTACCCCTTTGAGTGTCAAGTTGTCATACACTGGCTACTGCCAAAAGGGTGCATTTGCTGAATTTATATCAAAACCAACACCAAACAGAGCATTTGCATGACCAACATTCATTCCTTAAGCCCCATATGCATTTAGGGATGCAGATGCAATACCAAACATGCTACTTTGTGCCCCAAGCATCAAGCCAATGCTGCCATACATAGGGTTTTGCATATTTCCAGTCATATCCGAATACATTGGGCCTTGCACACCATGCATTGGTTGTTGCATACCATAGGGATTTGTGCCATACATTCCCATATGTGGTCCTTGACCAATCATAGTATGAAAAATCATGCTTCCACCAAAATATCCTTGTTGCCCCATAATAGCATGCATGCTCGGCTGTCCAAAATCCATTGGATTGGCACTTCCGTGATAGCCTTGCATTTGCATTCCTTGCCCCGTAGGTACCAACTGTTTTATTTCATTAGTATCTTTGGGAGCTTCAATTGAAGAGTTTGGTATTATCTTCGGTGCACCATGCTGTCCCAAAGATATAAAAGGCGTCTCCTTCTTTTTGTCTTTGCTGTTCTTCTTTAGAGCATTCAAAAATCGGGTAAATTGAGGATCCTTTGTCAATTCAGTAAAGAGATTTGTTGTTGTGCTTGTCCGATTCTTGAACTGATCATCAAATTCCTCTTCACTTTCCTGGTCATCACCCTCCTTATACCTTGAAGGCCATGCATCTTGCCCAACAGCAATATTTTCAGCTTGTTGTCCGTGGTCTGGGCCTCGTCCAAGGTCAGGCATTGCATTTCCTTCATTCCCATGTGAATGTTCATACTGAGAGGTATCATCACTGCTTGAGTCCATTTCACTGTATGAAGACATATTGCTGTAATTTCTCAGTTGAGAGTAAAAATCAGCACTAGCACAAAGCTTTGGCTTGCAATCAGGTGCCTCGGGCCCACCAAATCAAGGGATTGAGTTGTAATCCTGGCAATGGAACTATGAAACTAGCCTTCCTCCTCGGATAGGGTGGTAAATAACCTAATTAAGCACTACTTACAGCAATTAACAAATTCACAAAACTGAAATGGACACTTTACCATATAATCTTGGACATTGGACACCCTGTTGGCCCAAAACTGGCGCCCCTTTCGGTATTTATTTAACTTAATTGAAGAAGAAGAAGATGTACAATGGGATTCTCCCAATCCCTTTCGGTATTCCAACTTCCCTTCCTGTCCAAAATGACCAGCACATCTTCAATCTAATGTGCCTCTTGATTCATGCAGTCAATTAGTCTTTGCTCGCTTTGATGGAGATGAAAAATGCCCCAAATTCATTAATTTGCTGATCTCTCCACTTGAATTTGACTAGAAACAGTTTTAGCCCTGTTAAATCCAAGTCTTGGAGCTTTCAATTTTTGGCACACTTTCTCGAGGTTGCTACTAAACCCTAATTTCTGCTACAAATTAGGGTTTATACCAAAGATTTTACAAGAGAGAAATCTGAAATCTCTCAACCTTTGGTGATCTCAATGCTATAATCTTTGGAGCAAGGCAATAGAAAGGCTGGGAGATGAGAGAGAATGCTGAGGAGAGAGAAAATTCAAACTTTCTTCGCGAAGAATTGAATAAAATCTGTCATTTACCATTGTTGCACTATCTCAACAACTTGTAGATGCAAAGAACTGAAGAAAATCAATCATTTACTATTGTTGCCCTATCTCAATAGCCTGTAGATGCTATCATCTGTTGTTGATTGGTCTTCTCCTACCCCTTGTTGCCTCAGAAGATCCTCCAATGGCTACAAATCAAACCAACATCATCTCCTCCCTCTCTCTTGTAAGTTGAATCCACTCAAATGCCTCTCTCTAGCCTTTCAAGACGTTTTTCAGTCTTGCATGGGCAATTTTGACAAGTGATAGCCTTCCCAAATGGTTTTTCTAGCATTATCCATAATTAATTATTAATTTTTAGTCTTTCAATACTGAAAATTAATCTAATCATTATTTCAATGCCTTAAAAAATAAACCGACTCGCCAGTAATTAAATTGGCTAGGCAACTTTCATTCCCGAGTGTCTCTACGTCATCTTTGACTATCAGATTTACATTAGGTACCATTAAACGCCACTTCTCTAGTGTCACCAATTGACACTTAGGCCCAATTAATAAACTAGGCCAACAATAACTAGCACTAGATACCACCAAGTACATGTGCGACATAACTTACAGCAACTTTTACCTTTGACATCCCCTGTTTCCTCAGGTCCCGAGCTTGTAAATTTACTCTAACCCTAGATACACCTCACATGTGTAACATTTACTTTACCATGTGGTTAAAAATTAATCCAAATGTTAAGTGAGGTTTCAAAAATACATGTCCTCCTGACAGACAACCTCTTCAAGTACACCCTACCCTTATGCGCCCTACTCCCACCTTTTGCACTAAGCCTTTCCCTTGTTTTAGCTTCTTTAGTGTTTGGATTCTATTTTACTTTTCTACGTGCTTCATCATATCAAAATCGTCACTTGTGTGCACTATAGAGGTCCTTGTACCTATCCATCCCTTCACATACTCTGTATTTTTATTCAACCTCAGATTTCAAATTAACCTAGTCAATTGCTCAAAGATAGAAAATTTAAAATGTAAACTACAACTCACACACAAAGAATGCCTAGGGCAAGGGCCAAGTAGATAAGACTCTGGCACAATAAATACCATCACAAAAGGCGTATTTCTGAGCTGCTATGGCCAAGATAGAGTCCTCAATCCTAAGATCCACAAGATCCCACAAGTAGTCTAGCTGGCAACATTGGCCACCATATCACCTACTCTCATCCACAGGCTTTCTAACCTCACTCTATAACCGTTGCTTCATCCTAATCTTTGGCCACCCTTATCTACAACTTTGGAGGAGACGCTAGTGACTAAGGGCTTGAATGTGAACCGAGTATGCATGCACCACCTGCCAACCTTTTTTTGGGTTTTTTTGTTTTTTAACCTGAACCTAATGGATTCTTTGTTTGAGATATGCTCTACAACACACTCCATGTATTTGCAAAATGAAAAACTTCAACCCAAGCAAAGAACCTTGATTGCCATACAGAAACCCCCAACTTCCAAGATGAGTCAAAGAGTGGGAATCCCTGCCACTCTAGCTGCTGCTGACTAAGAGTCCATCGCCAATCCAAAAGCTTGGCCAATGGCTGCGCAAAGGAGATGCTTTCTAGAGTTTGCACGACTACCGAATCAGAGAGCCCACACCCATCCTCCCCCACCTCCCATGCTCACCCCACTGACCCGAGCCCATGCCCCCCCCCCCCCAACTCGCCATGCACCTCCACCCATCCCACCATCCCTCAATCTTGTTTCCCCCCACCACCTCCCCTGGCGAGCACCTCCCCTGATCCACCCCCGGTTCTGGTGATCCCCCCTAGAACCACTTCTCTCCCTCTCACAGGAGGTGATGAGCCCCACACGTCTACATCCTCCTCGCACCAACAATTCTCCCCCTCCCATATAGCCACCAGCTCATCTGCCCCTGCCACTAGTCACATTTTTCCGAGACAGGTACGTGGGGATTTTTCTGAGTTTTTCCGCAATGGCCCATCGTTCTACCTGAGAGTTGCGGAGCTCGGGGAGTTCCCACTACCTCTAGAGATGGGGATTTTCGTGGTTCGCAAGTCAAGGAGAGGCAAGGTCCATCTACTAGCACCATCGGATGGACCAAACTACGCCTTCTTCTTTCAGTCCTCCCACTCAGGGGTTTGGACGACAACACAGATAGAGGAGTTAAAGAGTCAAATGGAGGACCACATCTCCCAGTGGATGGAAGATGAAGGACTAGCACTGTTCGCGCAGCAATGGCCTCGCTGCATAATGGACATTAACTGGTGGGCTGGTGATGAGGTCCCGCACTTGAGCATCATTTTTCGAGCTCCTCCACAATGAAAAGCTCCACAGGATGTGATCGAGTGACCCCTAGCACAGGCGGCCCGTTTTTACCAGTGCATACAGTCACGTCTCTCAGCATGGCTCATTGATGCATTGATAGTACCACCTAGAGTATCTATCACCCTATGGTGTGGCCAAGGGCCACCATGGGGGATTGGAGTTCTCCATCCAGACCTACGGCAAAGCGCACGTGCATGCCTCATATTTTCTCCTCCTCACTAGCAGCTTCCACACCGAATAGATACCTATTCGGTCAGTCACAGGTTTCCCCATGAGCTTACACCTCACTTCATGGAATGTAAACAGTCTCCACTACAGTGGGGCACATGGTTCTAGGAAGTTAATTGTTCGACAAGAGCTGCAGCCTGCCTTGGCCGGACAGATTGACATCCTACTTCTAAAGGAGCACAAGCTCATGCCCACCCAGGCCCAGCAGGTAGGAAAGGTACTCTCGGGTAGCTCCCGCACTTACTGAGAGCATGCCATAGGTGTCCACGGCAGGAGTGGAGGCGTATGCACCTCTATCGGCCCGAGTCTCACCACCTGTGTACAAGACCATGGGACGATAGTGGCAGGGAGGGTTTTATGGATCAGATTGGACATTGGGGGCTCATGCCTGGGAGTCCTCAATGTCTATGCCCCTACGGAGGTTAGGGCAAGCAACAAGTTCTGGGTGGAGATCGCAGAGGGACTCCCAGAGGTGGATTCCTGGATCGTTGGAGAGACTTCAACGACCTGGAGGCGTTGGAGGACCAACAGGGCAGACAGTAGGTGCATGCGATACCTGGAGAGATTCTACCTTCCACAGGAGGGAGAGGTCATTGGACTTCTCCTCGGGATACAGGCATTTAGCTGGAGCCTTGCTGGAGCGGTTGGACAGATTTTATGTGGGGGAGTGGGGAGGCTTCCATGGAGGCCAGATAGAGCAGTTGGCGAGCACCATGTTGTCCGATCACTGCCCGGTTCTCCTGACACTAGACCCCCAAGCATCTACCCTGGACACAAGATCCTGTTGGATCCCTGACTCGATCTATAGGAGGGAGGAGATGACAAGACAGATAGAGCAGCTTTGGACTAGGGAATGGGGCAGGAGGGATCGGATCGCAGAGGATGTTGCAGAGGTCCTAGCTGAATCGAGTAGAATCTGCCAAGAGGCAGCCATACAGACTAAGCAGCAGAGCTGGGAAGAGGAGAGAGCACTCCGGCGGGACCTTGCAGCCATGCAAAGATTACTATAGGAGGCACCCAGGGATCCCACCCTCCACGCACAAGAGGTGTGAGCACGAGCAGCCATTGCGGGCCTAAAGGACAGGCGCTCAGAGTTCTCCTTCCGCACCTCAACAGCTTTCTAGGTGCGGAAGGGGGATACGATGTGCAGGGAGTTCTTCTAGGTGCACCAGCCTCGCACCTCAGGAGAGCAAATACGCAGCCTCCGAGATCAGTATGAAAGGACTCGCTCTAGCCCAGATGAGATGATGGAGATTGCCACTGACAACTACGGTCGCCTCTTCCAGCAGGAGACAGTCTCAGCTAGAGGACAGCGATGTAGGCAGCAGGTTTGGGATCACATCCCTCTCTCGTCACACAGGAGATGGGACGCTCCCTCCTATCCCCCTTCAAAGAGAAGGAACTAGAAGAGGCTTTCCATACATAAGACGGGCAAAAATGCCCAGGAGAGGATAGCCTCTCCAAGGCCTTCTTTACTACCTACTGGGAAGTGGTGAAGGACCCTCTCCTGATGGCCTTCCAGGAGATTTTCACTTCAGAACAGATGCCAGGGAGCCTTTCGGCAGGCCTCATCAGTCTTCTCCCCAAAGGGAGAGATCGATTGGAGCTTTCCCAGTGGAGACCAATCACCTTGTTGTCAGTGGCCTATAAGGCATTGGCAAAGATGATTGGTAGGCGACTACGCCCCATGTTGCCAGACATCATCCATGACACAAATACAGGCTTTGTCCAGGATAGAAGCATCCTAGACAATGTATTTACATTTTTTGAGGCGACAGAGTAGGCTCAGCACAGTGGGTAGAGACTAGCCGTACTCCTCTTGGATTTCGAGAAAGCTTATGAAAGGGTGGACTGGGATTTCCTAGAGGGCTCCATGGCAAGGTTGGGTTTTCCACAGGCTTGGATTCACGGGGTCTCTGCACTTTATAGATCGGCCACCAGTAGGGTTCTCATAGGTGGTAGACGTAGGGAGGAGTTTCGACTGGAGAGATCGGTCCAGCAGGGCTGCCCCCTAGCCGGGTACCTGTTCTTGCTCTTTACAAAGGCGATCTCTCACTTCCTCAGGTTCCGTGTAAGCGGTTTACGCGGCCTCCGACTTCCAGTGAGAGAGGAGTCGCAGTTGCTAGACTCAGAGTATGTAGACGATACATCACTCTACATAGAGGACGATGAGCTGATGTTGGAGAGAGTTAGGTCAGCCCTTGAGGTGTTCTGTTCAGCCGCAGGAGCGAAAATCAACTGGCGAAAGTCAATTGGTTTTCTCACATACCCGAACTCTAGCACAAAGTGGAACGTTCACCTTGGATTTAGATGGGTGAGCAAAGGACAGACCGTCTGGTACCTAGGATTCTAGGTGGCACTCAACATCACTCCTGCCCAGCAGTTTCTTCCAGTCCTCAATTCTATACAGAGAAAGCTGACCTACTGAAGCATGGCTCGTCTCTCACTAGCCGGCCGAGCCCTGGTGGTTAATCAAGTCCTCCTAGCGACGGCCAGGTACATCACCTCGTGTTGGTATTTCTCCTCATCTTGCGTAGTGCACCTTCACCGCCTTGTGCGGAACTTCCTCCGGTCTGGGTCCAATGGACCCAGGGATTCCTGGGCTAAGGTGGCGTGGGCGACTATTATATGGCATCGTTCAGAGGAAGGGCTCAAGATCATAGACCCAGAGTTTCAGAGTATGGCCCTCTTGGGAAAGCTAGTTGTACGCGACCTCACACCGAGAGGGCAGACCTGGAAGGTCATACTACAGGAGGGTCTTCAGGATTGTAGACCAAGGCTTGGCGGTGAGTGGAGGCCGTCCCTGAGATGGATCTTCACATCAGCCCAAATCACCCCCCTTGGTCACCCTTTCTACGCAGCTTACTCTGCGTGTGATAGGGCCTCCGTAAGGCCCTAATTCAGAGCCCCCCAGGTTGCCAGGAGGAGATAGACCGTCAACCGATGATCTGGAACCCCCAGGTCAAAGATTGGGAAAAGGCACAGATTGGCGAGCGCCCCCACATCCAGTGGGCTGGTTGGGAGGCCGGCCTGGCTCGTACCATAAGGACATGGAGGGAGGTGTATAGGATGGCGGACGAGGAGGTGCTACAGCGAGTATCAGGCTGCCAGAGAGAAGTGGAGTTGAGGCGAAGGGAGATAGATGTAGCAATACCTCTGGAGTGGCTTGCTCCCCCGAGACGTGTACCGATAGAGTCCGGGGAAGTATGGGCAGCTAAGTTCTCACCAACATGCATTCCCCTACAAGTGGCAGGTAGAGTGGGCGGCGCCCCGCAGGGGACTTTCTTCACTATTCAGGAGGGGGGACACCTGGCCCTTGACAGAGGGCAGCAAGATGAGGGATTAGTTGCCCTGTCGTGGAGGAGGATTCGGGTGGTGGGCCTTCAGGGGAAGACATGGCGATTGGACCCCTATGTTCTCTAGAAGGAGCTCAAGGAGCGGCACCTTTGGATCTGGGAGGACAGACCACTTGATGAGTTGGAGTGGGATCCATGAGAGTGGCTATGGCCAGCCACAGCAGTTGCCAAAAAGCCACCGAGGTTCTTGGAATACACTGCCAGGATTGGCAGACATGTACTGATACGGGAGGACATGGATTGGGCGCCGTCATGTAGCAAGCATTGGGCGGAGCACAGCATCATGCAGCCATTTTGAAGGACCTTTTGGCGCTGCCTATGGGATAGTTTGGAGGTAGATGAGGGCATCGTACTTCTTATGGCTGGTGGCACATGGAGACTTGGAGGTGGGAAATTGGCTTGCTCAGAAGCAGAAGGAGGAAGGTTGTAAGCGCTGCACACAGCAACCTTTGGAAACCCCCAATCACTGTCTTTGGTCATGTGAGGAGGCGCAACTCGTGTGGAGAGGAGCATGCCGCATCCTTCGCCATATAGCACCCAGCCTTGGATATATTTCATGGGGAGCTTTCTGTTGGTAGGCAGTAAGCCAAGGCCGGCACCTTCTATATGAGACCGGGATACAGGACACGATTTTCATCAAGTCAGGGTCCTGCGCAGTGGTCGGCTTGGAGGCGCTACCCATCTATCAAGTACTGGAGCCCACAACATACCAATCCGAGATATGGGAGATCATAGGGAGTCTTACTGGATGGCATATCTGGAAGGCACGGTGTTAAGAAACTTTTGGCGGAGAGAGACTTTCAGCATAGGCGACCTTAGCAAAGCTCTAGACCTCCATCATCCATTCCCTCCGCAGCCGTTGGGATCAGGTGCAGGGCGAGTCCAAGGCTCGTCAAGAACTCCATAGTCATTTCTTGCAAAACTGGGGTGGCCAAGACCTGTTTTTTGTGACGCAGGCAGGCAGCCCCAGATGGGGACAACCCCCCCCCCTACATGGCTTCTTGCCCCCATACCGCCTTGAGAGGCTTGTACTCATGATGTATGTGTGACTTTGCATCAGCTCCAGCTAGTCTGTTGAGCATGAGCTTTTTTTGAGTAATATAATCAGCCACATTTTATTTGCAAAAAGAAAAATATGTGGGAGGAGAGATCCATGGGTGCTCAGCCAAAAAGGTCCAGCACCTCTGACAATAGGATACTCTCCTCATACCACCTTCTTTAAGTCCGCAAAAAAAACTCTGAATAACCCTAGCCTGAAAATAAATATGTAAATCCAGATGTCTTCATCCACTGGCTGCACGTAAAGGCGACACAAAGGACACTTTTGGCTGGTCTAACATTAGGCAAATGAGATAGGAGGTAATGTAGTGGTACTTACAAGGCAAATCTTGACAGCTTTCCCTTCTCGATGCTGAGAGAAACAATCTGATTACTTGCTTCTTGCATATAGCTTTAAGCTAATCAACTGACTTGGGGTTTCAAGTGAGATACGAAATTACCAATTATGAGTTCTACATTCTGTAGTTGTTTTGTCAAACAGGATTTCAAAGTCACCACCAGCCATATGGGAAATCAACCTTTAGAAAAACATAATCTGTCTGAGCCTCTTTTGGAAATACAGAGTCTGTGTACTTCAATTGCATCAAGAGAAGAAACCCACCACAAGCAAGGGCGAATTTTCTACTGTTATAAACATCCTCAAAAGGCTGAGGGTATACCTAACCAACATTAAGTTAAAAGGTAGTTGAATTGCTTTTCATATAATTTCAGTGAGTATCATACAAAAATATGAGTGCATCAATAAACACATTTAGTAAGAAAATAAAAGCATCCTTCAAGGGAAGAAACAGAGCTTCAACAAATGTCCACAAAGAAGTCAATGCATCGTACATCCAGAGGTGCAACAACTTAAATGCAATAGCTCAACAAACATGCACTTTTGTGCAATTACAGCTTCAAATCCTTCCTTTTCAAGCCAAAACAACTAAGCAACAAAGGACAATGCTTGCCTTCATTGTATCAAGCGGATG